>NC_142791.1:1465000-1702500 GCF_988280905.1 Pimephales promelas | reverse complement strand
AAGATATGGAACGCACTGATGGAGGAAAAGGAAACAAGGATATCAAACTAAAGACACTAAGACACTGGTTTTGGGAGAGTTTGAGCAGTGGATACGCACCTGTACGGGATGAATGAGGCCTTGGTTGAGCGTCAGGGCGATTACATTGAGGGCAAAGTGCCGCACGCTGGATTGCGTGTGGAAAAAGCTCTCCAGCACCTGCTTGAGGTAGAGCTGCATGATTGAACTGCTCATGCCAGAAGAGATGTCACCCATCTCCTTCAGGTCTTCCTGCTTGGACAGCTTCTTCCCTACAATCCAAAGACATAGAATGAGAATGGAAAAGGCTAATGGGATAGCTACTACCAAGCTGAATTAAACACAGACAAGACTGGTCTTTATAAACGACACTCACACTCCCTGTCGGCTTCCTGCATGCGCGAGTCCTCCTCCTGCAAGTAGGTCTGCAGGTTCTTCAGCACCTGGATCTTCAGATTTACAGACGTTTTCCTGTCAGCCAGGAGGACGTTATAGAGGTTTTTCACTTCCAAAGCAAACATTAGGTCTGGGTGCTGGATGAACAGGAACCCTGGAGAACCAAAAGATTCGTTATGTTGACCATGAGAGCAGACTAAAGTAAAAACAGGAAATTCATTGATCATGGAGAGCAAATACTTACCTAGACCAATGATGGCCTTGGTCTGCACCTCCTCGTCATCGTTCTTAGTGAAATACAGCAGCAGTTCCAGCACTTTGTCCTTTATGACCACCTAAAAGAGAGGAAGATCATTAACCATAAAGGTAAAGGAGTGAATCTCATGAAAACATGTCCAGGTTACATTTGATAGAAATTCGATGTCATGGAGTAAAAACTTTTGCTGATAATTTACTCACCCCCGTGTCATCCAAGATGTCCATGTCTTTCTTTCTTCAGTCGAAAAGAAATTAAGGTTTTTGATGAAAACATTCCAGGATTTTTCTCCATATAATGGACTTCAATGGGAACCAAACGGTTCACGGTCCAAATGAGAGTTTCAGTGCAGCTTCAAAGGGCTTTAAACGACACCAGACGATGAATAAGGGTCTTATCAAGCGAAACGAGCGGTCATTTCACAAATAAATAAAACAGTTTAAGTTTTATAAGCACAAATGCTCGCCTTGCTCTGATCTGTGATGAGCGTTTGTGACTCTCCTGTTCGAACTCGTTCATCAAAATGAATCAAATGAAAATGATCTTTTTTTTGAAAATGATCAAATGATCTTTTTTCGAGTCATGACTCGAAGGGTCCTAGATAAGACCCTTATTCATCGTCTGGTGTCGTTTAAAGCCCTTTGAAGCTGCACTGTTTGGTACCCAATGAAGTCCATTATATGGAGAAAATCCTGGAATGTTTTCATCAAAAGAAGAAGAAAGAAAGACATGGATATCTTGGATGACATGGGGGTGAGTAAATTATCGGCAAAAGTTTTTTTTTAAAGTGAACAACTCCTTTAAGCACATTTTAGCCAAAATTATCATTACCACAATGTGTCTGGATGTTTTTTAATACTATTTTTTTTTTTAATGATTCTCATTACTGTCAATTGTGTTACTTATTAGATTCTCATTTCTGTAATACAGTACTTGTTATAGTTTTTTTAAAATGACTTAAATCAGCATTAGAAGCAGAAATTATGTATATAAACATGTACATTTATCAACTTATTCACATTAACAGCAATGTGTTTTGATTTTGGGAATTCATAACTTTTAAATAGATTTTGTAATTAAGAAAACTCTTGAAATGATTAACTAAAGCATTCCTTGATCTAAAAAACAAAAACAAAGTAATAAATAAATAATTAAAACTTGCCTAGTTTTTTTAATGCATAAAAATATTTCTAAAGACTTGTATAATCCAGAAATCGTGTGCCGTGACTGAGGATCTAACCTTATTACTGCCTTTGAACTCCTCTTGGTCGAAGTCGAAGTGTCGGCACAGGGCGCCCACAGTGAAGAGCGAACGCAGCAAAGCGGGTTTATTAGAGGCCAGTACGCTGCTGTTCGAGTCATCCTGATGCTGCAACTTCAGCTTGTTTAGTGCTCCTTCACATGGAAGATGATGATTTTTGGAGTGATTAACACTCAGGGTCAGAGAAGAGCAAAAGGATCCCGATAGGTTTTGATATGTACTCACCATAGTATCGGTTGAAACAAGACCACACAAACTTGAAGTTATGGGTGACCTTATTGACGACCGCGCCGAGACAACTCACACAGTGTTGGACAACCTGCGGGAAAACAAATGAGATGGCGACGTGAAGCTGCCGCCGTACAAAAACACTGGACATCAGAGCTGCCGACGCTCTCACTTCAACTGACCGTCATGCCGTATTTGATGATGAGTTTCATCAGGTCTTCTTCCATGGTGGTGAGAAAGTTTTCACTCGGATGATCCATCAGAGGAACAACGAGCTCCAAGATTTTAGCCACATTACAGATCACCATAAAATCACTCTGAGACTGTAGGGACACAATAAGCACCTTCACTCTCTGGCCTCTAGATGGCAACACAACACCACTCTTATTGCATGAGTTTCTCTACAGCACACTCACATTACACTTAGTGGTCAGGTACGGCTGCATGGTCATGGCGTGTTTTACCATCAGATGGGGTCGGATCTTGCTAAACAGGTACAGCGTGGTTATACAAGCCACTAGGCAATTGGACGTCAACCCCTTGTTCTCGCAGTCTGCAAAACAAGAAAAACAACTCAACAAAAGGTCAACTAAGGTAAAGCTTTCGCTTCATAACTCTATACAGGTCTTACCAGCAAGTGACTCCTCGTATTTCACAATATGGTCCACGAGACTGTCCACCAGCTGAACGCAAGCCTTCCTGGCCGGTTTGTATGAGGCGTCCTCCTCTGACTTCAGCAACTGTGAAGACACATTACAACAGTTTGATAGACGGTATCATGTTAAATTTGCTGCACTGCACTCCAGATCTCTGAGAAGCTCTAAATGAACCAACAACTGAGCAAAACAGTCAAAATATATTGAAGAAATCTAAATTGTCCTCCAACTTACATTCTGAAGCAGCTGTTCGAACCAATCGTAACCAGAATCCCTGCAGGCAGCGACCTGAGAAACAAAGATTCTTGTCAGAGAGACGTGTAACCTTACTCTTAACGTATTAAATGCACACATCTTGGGATCAGACGGTTTTTATCCCGCTCTGCAGATCCTTACCACGTCTGTGATGTTGAGAATCTTGCGAGTCATGGCCTCTTTATCATGATTAGGTGTAGGAGTGAACCAGAGCTTCTGAAACGTCTCATTCACCAATTTCTGAACAAGAGACAGAAAAAGTAAATAAATAAAGTATATAAAAGGGCTGTCTGAAAATTTTTAACCTTAATTAGTTAATAATTAGTGCACATCCAATTTGGCAGTACCGGTTATCACCCCCAAAAGTCATTATTGTGTTAAATGGGAAAAGCACCAAATAGACATCACATCACAAAAAGTAACTTTAGAAAAAATATGTTTTATTTGATGCAACATAGAATTTATTACACAAACTTTTAGCCGTCATGAGGTTGAGTAAATTACAGAATTTTCCATTTGTGGGTGAACTGTTTTTTTATTTGTGTTTTTTTTTTATGGAAATGAATTTGCAGTAGGTGGCGCTAAACGTCTAAATGAGTAAGTAATTGAGTCATTCATTCATTCGATTCTTTCAAGCAGATGATTCAGTCATGAATTAAGTAAATGGTTCATTCTATGAATGGGCAATTGAATCATTGGTTCAAAATGCGGACTCATTAAGAAGCGAAACACCACTGTCTCTACCCTGGCTTTATATGTCATATTTTCGTTGGCAAACTTTGAGCAAAAGCAAACAATATTGCATATTGCAGTATCACATTTGCACTCATGCTTTTTGGGACACAAAAGAAACAGCACTTGTGTGATACTGCGCTTGTTAAATTTACCGGTTAAAATAGGGCTGTACAATAATAAAAAAAAAAAATAATAATATAATATATAAAATATCAAAATGTAGGGGTTACATATTTGTATTTTAGTGCATTTAGGTTCCTATAATTTGTGTTATATATATATATATATATATATACTGTATATATATATATATATATATATATATATACTGTATATATATATATATATATATATATATATATATATATATATATAAAAGTTATAGATATATTATATATGTACATATTATAAATATACATATTATATATGTGTATGTATATATATATATATATATATATATATATATATATAAAGTTAAGAAAAGTATAAAAGTATAGAAAATATAACCTTTAAAAGAGAAAACATCCCAAACCTTGATGCCTTCTTCATCATTGACCCGCCTGATCATCTTTACACACATCTCTGTGATCTTGTTGAAGGTGGGCTGCTCCAGACAGATGTCTCGCAGGATTTTAATAACCCTCTTCCTCACACTGATGCCAGTGTCCTGAAGAAAACGCATTAGCCAACACAAGTCAGCCTACATTGCTAACTGGAAATAACATGTATTAAACTCACAAAAATAAAACAGTAATTATCGCTATATAAACCCAGACAGAGTGACGGGGGGGGGGGGGGGTCTTGTATCATCTTGAAGTGGTTTATTTCATGACTATTGCCAAATAAATGAATAAATAGATGTGAAATATTTATTTATAAATAGCTGTTGTTAAAAAACATTTGGAAAATTCAAGAATACTGTTTCTAAGATTGATGCCATACATACAGAATCTGACAACAATATTGTAAGTATACAAGAAAATACTACAATAAAAATGAATATTAATGGTTAAAGGAAAAAAAATAAAGTATATGAGACTGCTGACTACTACTATTACTAGAGACGTTAAACTAGCTATTAAAGAAAATCTGTTAGGGTAAAGTCAAACAATATTAATATTCTTGCCAACACATTATAAAAAAAATAAACTTTGTCTGCAAAATGCTACAATGCAGAAGTAATATGTGCAAAGAAAAAGCACAAACCAGGATGCGCTCGATCAACATGTCGTAATACTGTTCGGTTAGCTGAGGTCGACTCAGTACGAAGCGCCCCAGCAGCTCCACCGCAGCCTCTCTCACACTGGTGGAGTTATCCATCAGTCGGCCATGAACCCCCCGCTGCATGTCCGGCTGCAAACGAGAGCATTCAAAACATGCACATGAGAACATTAAAAAGCATTAGATTTTTCCAAGAGTAAAAAAAAAAAAAAAAAATGCACTCACCCGCGCCAGAATGCTCGGATCCACCGCAACCACTTCAGAAAGACACTTCATCGCTTTAGTTCTCACTGCTATGGCACTTTCACCAAGAACTCTCAAGATCTACAGACGCAAGACGTGGGGAGACGTGTTATTGAGATGCAAATACAATGGGAAATACTGAGAGATGTGGTGACCTCTAACCTGTGTGAGATAAATATCAAAGCTCTGTGCAAACGGCCTCATGGAGGCCAGATATCGCACGATAAGACACGAGTCCTCATAGTCCACAGTATCAGAGTTGACTCTACAGAAAAACACAAAGCAGGTTTCAAAACACTTCCAAACAAGTTTTTTAACCGACTATTTAAAAAGGTCATTTTACGCCCTTATACGAAGTCTTTTTTGTTTTGGGGGTCTACTTAAAGGAGTAGTTCAGTTCAAAATGAACAAATCTTTTTTTGAGTCATTTCGTTCATTCAATGAACCAAATGACTCAAAAAAAGATTTGTTCATTTTGATGAACGAGTTCGAACAGGAGAGTCACGAACGCGCACCACAGAACAACTTATAAAACTTAAATTTTCTTATTTATTTTTTAAATGGCCGATCATTTTGCTTGATGAGACCCTTATTCGTCGTCTGGTGTCATTCAAAGCTGCACTGAATCTCTCATTTGGACCTTGAACCGTTTGGTTCCCATTGAAGTCCATTATATGGAGAAAAATCCTGGAATGTTCTCATCAAAAACCTTAATTTCTTTATGACTGAAGAAAGTAAGACATGGATATCTTGGATGACACGGGGGTGAGTAAATTATCAGCAAACGTTTTTTTAAAAGTGAACTACTCCTTTAAAATAGGTTTTCATGCTTAAATGTAAAAAAAAACAACAACAACACATTTTTCATATATTTTGCATTGTTGCAGCACCTCTCTTCCCAGTCTGGCAGTAACCTATTTTGAGCCAAAAAAGTAAGCTTAGCTGACATTCACTACAATCTATATCTTTTATTTAGAATACATACAAATGTAATTTACGTCTTTAAGTTTGTTAAGAGTTTTAAATCGTCATGTTCGAAGAGTGTGCATGTGCGAACGTGTTCTAGTACGCAAGAGCGAGCCTATGATTGAATCTGGAAATAAAGCAAAATAACTGAGAAAAATGAGAAATAGTCCCAATTTACAGCAAAACATCTAGAATTAATTCAATCTCAAATAGATTCATTAAAGGGATACTCCACTTTTTTTTTTGGAAATAAGCTCATTTTACCACTCCCCCAGAGTTAAACAGTTGATTTTCACCGTTTTCAAATCCATTCAGTCGATTTTCTGATATTTAGAAGAAAATCAGTAACCAGACACTTTCTGGTCTCATTGACTTCCATAGTATATTTTTTTCCTACTATGGAAGTCAATGGGACCAGAAACTGTCTGGTTACTGATATTCTTCTAAATATCAGAAAGTCGGCTGAATACATTCGAAAACGGTAAAACTTTGCAGACCTTTTTCATGCTCAAACAGCAACATCATACACTAAAGAAAGTTAAAAATGTAAAAAAGCATAATAGGTCCTCTTTAACAAAGTTGTTGTCATTTGTCGTTTGTACCTCAGTGAGCTGAATTTCGATGCCGTGGTCTTAATAACAGACCGGAGGAACTTCTTGCGTGCTTCGGCTTTCTGCAAGATCTCACCAGTGGTCTCGACATCTCTGGCGTGGTGCGGTCCATCGGACGAATCGTCGTCCCTCTGGCTCTGTGATTTCATGGCTTTCTCTGTCTCAGTGCTGGTATCCCTGTACCACTGTGCGATGTAGAACTTCCGTGCAAACTGATGCAGATGAAGACATCACAACAACATTAAAGGGATACTTCAGGATTTAGCATTAAGCTTTGAATTAGTAGAAAACCTACTAAAAAAAAGTGAAATCAAAATGCTGAGAAAGTTGGTAGCACCAGTTCAACCAGTGGAAAAGTTAGTCTGGAGCCCTGGGGCTTTGCAAAATTGTCTGAATTTTCTCACCAAAAGTGACGGGTCAGTCTCTACATTCTCGTTCAGGTAATCCAGCAAAGCCTTCTGCAACTGCTGAATCTCATCACCGCCTGAGCTCTGTAAAACACAAAACAACATCAGTTTCATTCAGACCAAGGAGGGATTCGTCCATGTGATGCACAGATGGGCGGGCTCTGCCTTTTACCTCTCCGAGGATGCGGTTGATGGAACGCTGGTCCATTTTGCTGGTGACAGCATCTTTGCGAAGACGTGCGGCCACGGTGCCCAAATAATCCAAAGAGGCCACTCTCAGAGCCATTTCCGTCTGCTTATTACTGAACTGGTGAACCTACCAAGAGAAAGCAGGAGTTTTCAAGTGATGTAACGGGGCAAACTGCAATCATCAAAGCCTGTTCTACCACTGAAATGTCAATCTGAAACTCACCAGCAGTCTTCCCAGAAGGCTTAGCAGCAGCTCTGCAGCTGGCCAATCAGGTTTATTCACCGTGGACAGTAGATCCTGAACAAAGTTCTCAAAGAGTGGCCTGTAGTCGTCCTCACCTTGCTTACTACCACACCTTAAATTAAAATAATACAAATTAAACAATCTTAACCTTAAAAATTATATTATGTAGCTATTATCAGAGCATCTGCTACGTGAAACTGTGCAGTAATGTTATTCTGTTTCGTCCCTGACAAATACACAATAATATTTTTAATAAATACATAAATGCCACACAGAACCTATGAAGAAAATTAAATAAAAAGATAAAAATTTATTAATTTAATCAGGAGTACAAAAAATTGCGTAGTAAATGCAGGTCCTGTTTGTCCTAGGATGGCAAGTATTCTTAAAAAAACATCAGATGAGAGTAAACCAGGTGTTTCCTGAGAGACTGGAAATACTCCGCTTAAAGCCACAGTGGGTAGACAAAAAGACATACTTTACTAATTCTAGAAGGACATTTTTTAAATATAAATGACTTGGGACTCGGGTGTGTTGCTGGAATAATGTCGGTGGATTTTCTTACTTTTTGAGGAAAACCGAGAGGAAGTTTTGTGCCGTCCTCATTGCGGTCTCATATGAATTTGTGATCAGTACATCCTGATCAACCTGAAAAATAAAATGTAATAACTGTATAAAATATGCCTAAAACGTATAAATATCAAACATGAAACATTCTTGGAAAGACCTTTCTTTAAAAAGAGGCTCACAATCACATATTGTCATTTCAGCATGTAGCTATTAGCCAAGATTACAAACCAGAAACATGCACATGTTTTGTAAAAAAAAAAAAATAAAAAAAAATAAAATAAAAAAAAAAGTTTTTTTATTTCTAATGAATAGGTGTACGGCAAACACGACTGTATGGTGTATGTATGGGCCTATATTTGTATGTTGTGTGTGTAAGTTTTTTTGATATGAGGATACTTGTTACAGTATCTGAGGTACATCTGATTGAAGTGTAATTTTTATATGAGAAAAAGTAAATAAAAAAAATTAAAAATCCCTATAAAAAACAAAACAAAACTTTAATACCTCAGTCAATATTAAATATAGTCTATATAGCTTTTTTATGCCACCTTATCTTTTTTTAATTTCTTTAAGTGTCTATAGACAACATTAACTATGTAAATGGCCTCTGCTATTATTGTTTACAATATTTGGGGTGAGATTGTTTTAAAAGAAAATAATGCTTTTATTCAGCATTATTGATCAAAAATGATACAAAATCTTCTAAATGCAGTTCTTTTGAACTTTTTATTTAAAGAAATGTCTTTGACAAAAAAATACTGATGAGAAATAATGTTTCTTGTGTAGCAAATCAGCATAGGCTTAATTCTGAAGAATCATGATGCGACACTGAAGAGACTACATTTTAAATAATATTTCACAAATTGTAGTAATATTTCACATGACTGATTTTTTTCTGCTGATTTTTCTGTATGAGACTTCTTTCAAAAAACAAATGTTTTTACTGAACCCAAAAATGTGTCATATACTAATAGTATGACATCATAACCGTCACATATTCTGAATTTTTGCAGCATAGCTTTCACTAATGTTTTGGATGGCCTGTAGAAGCTCCGGGTAAGTCAAAACAGTAGCGAAAATCCACTTTTTCATGATATGGCCCCATTAAAGAAAGTGCCATGTTCTTAAGTCAAGAGCAAAATGTCCCTACAGAGCCACAACACATCTGAAGATCAACTATAACTCTTACTTTTCTGTCATTATCATCATCCGAGTCCTTATCAGACGGCAGATGGACCACACACTGAATGAGCTGCAGAACCAACGCCGTCACCATCTGAATGTACATGGGCTCCCCATCCACATCGCTGCTATTCAGTCTGAACACACAATAAAGTCAATACACACGCTCAAAACATGGCCTTGAAAACTGGCTGACTGGACAGCAGCAGATACCTGAAATTTCTTAAGTTCCTCTTGCTGGTGGGCAGTCTGGCGAGTGAGGTAAAGATCTCCTCCAGGATCAGCTGCCTGTGCTTCTCGTATCTAGAGAAGACCTGGGAACCGTACAACATAACAGTGTTAGCATAACAGAAAAGCATAGCTTAAAGAACTCTGAACTGCACTGGTACTTACAGCCGTCACTAGTTTAATGGCACAAAGCTGCAGTTCACTCACATTCTCAACAAAGAATGGAGTGATACCCAGAGACGAGATCTGTATGGAGAGAGATAGTGCGGATTTCATCATTTTGCTAATGGAAATGCTGATTTTTGAAATGGGTGAAATGAAAATTCACGGCAATTGTATTCTAAATGCATCTTTCTCTGCTCAATTCAAATGTTTGTCTTCAAAATATCTAATGGGTCAGAACATGAGGATGTTATCCAGAAGTCCTGAATCAGACTCTCACCTGAAGGATGGTCGTGTCAGTCATCAACTGAATCTCCAGGAGTTCAGACAGGTTACTGATAACATCACAAACTTTGTTGTAGAGCATGATGGTAACTCTCTGCTTGTGCGTTGAGCTCTTTGCTCGCTTGGCTTTTGAGCTTAGTGTTCCACCTGAAATAGAGCGAGAATGGATATACTAGAATTTAGAAAGTTGTGCTGATGAAAGGCATGTGATCAGCTAAGGAGCTATGGACAAAAAACAACAATGATAACAACAATAATTGCTATTTTATAGGGCTGTCCTTTTCTTTCCCATTCTGACGTTCAGTTTGGAGTTCAGGAGATTGTCTTGACCAGGACCACACCCCTAAATGCATTGAAGCAACTGCCATGTGATTGGTTGATTAGATTATTGCATTAATGAGAAATTTAACAGGTGTTCCTAATAATCCTTTAGGTGAGTGTAGTTCAGGCCGGAAAATACGGAAATTAGTATAAATAACATCCCTAGATGGTAAATACACTAAACGTCTGCCTTTCCAGCATCAAGCAATTTTTCAGTCCACAATGAAAGCAATACAATAAAATTGTAGCCAATTAATTTTACGGTAGGTGGGCCAACAAAGTTTGACGGGATAAAAAACTAAACAAAGCAACTGACAAGACGTCTGGTTGTACGCTACTTATGGCCCATAAGGACAAAAACTGAAGTTAGCATGGAATAGAAAGGATATTGTCCGTTAGGACACTGTATGAAGGTGCTTCACTGACCGCCATGAGGGTTCACCCTGTAGACGGGGTCATACTGTGGGTACAATGTGTTCTGTAGATGGAACTTGGTGTACTGCACGACCCTCTCAATAACATCCTCAATGTAAACGGCCTTTGGCATTCGTGCCGAGGTCATGATGTTAAGAGCCGTTAGACAAGCATCAGCAGATTTGGTGACACGTTCCATGATGAGGTCACGCCACAAACGCTCCTCGTCGTCCCTGTCATTGCCCTGAAATCACAAGGACAGGGAAACTGTCAGCGAGATGTGACGGCAAAGCCATTTTGCCAATAGAAATTACAATGATACCCACATGATTCAAGAGGGTGGAGAGCTTCGCACCATCCTGAATGTTTTTTTCCAAAATACTCTGGACTTTCACCATCTTATCAGATGGTATCTGAGGATAGAAGAAGCAAACATTAAAAGATGATGTACACATAAACCTGCTAGTGCTTTGGTATTTATGTCTCCTGTCTCTCTTGTTGAGAGAGGTAATCCAGTACCCACCTTATGCATGATGCCCATGGCCTTTATTTTGGCTGATTCACTGCTTAACTCTGTGAGCTGGTGTTTTCCGAGCAGCAGTTCCTGAGGAATCTCGTCATCATCTGCCGTCGCAGAAAAGTTCATTAAATCAATTGCTCTCCATGTCAAAATGATGTCTAAAAATGATCATTTACCTAATGATGTCAAGTCCACATCTTCAAGGTTTTCAAGAATGTTGTCAACACTGGTGGAAAATCTCTTAAATGTGGAGGAGTCCATCATTTCTGAGAAGCACAAGGTTGATTACTAAAGATCTTATCCTCTTAGATCGCTCATTGCTTATTACAACCTGCAAACATACCGTCCTGAGTCAGTTTGGGCTCGTAGGATTTCCTCTTTTTCTGCTTTTCCCTCTTCAACTTTCTGGCGACTGGATTTGAGTGATTTCAGAGATCGGTTATTTGATTTCCACACTTTTTTGCAACAAAACTGCCAACATTACCAACATAACAAATGCTAACGCGACACATCTATCTGGTCACTTACGGTCACTCAGGCTGGGAGGGGGTGAGTCTTCTTCCGAGTCTGCGGAGCTGCATTCTCTGTAACGACTCCCTGAACCTCTCCGGCTGTCGTGATGACCGCCACTCCGCCTGTGGTCTCCAGAACCCCTCCGGTCCTTTTCTTCACATTCCCACGTTCTGTCTCTGTCCTTTTTTGACCGCTTTGGGGCCACTAAAAGCAAGGAAAGAAGACAATACATAAATCTCTAATATCTATGAAATTCTCGACTTAAATAATTAAGCAAAGGAGACATTATAATTCAGAAGAACGATCGCTGACAGCCAGACAAACAGTCACTTTAAAAATAAGGATTTTGATGCAGAGACAGCTTTGATTATTCATTAAAGGGTTAGTTCACCCAAAAATTGAAAATTAAGTCATTAATTACTCACCCCCATGCTGTACCAACCCCGTAAGACCTTCGTTCATCTTCAGAACACAAATGAAGATATTTTTGATTAAATTTGAGAGCTGGATCACTACTCCATAGACTTCCTAAGGGACTGGCACTTGACGGACCATAAAGTCATTAAAGAAAATGTTTAAATATTCCATGTGCCTACAGCGGCTCAATTATAAGTTTATCAAGCGACGAGAATACTTTTTGTGCGAAAAAAAAACATAAATAACGACTTTATTTGACTATTCCATTATGGGTCTTGAGACGAGAATTGAAGAGATTTCCAGAACGCATGCGCGAGAACTGAGATGAGGACGTTCTTCCTCGACTACTTCTTGTTACCGGCTGCTCACCGATTAGGAGTATTAGCGCCCCCTACCGTATAAAATGATGATCAATATATAAGGCGCTCCGGATTGTAGGGCGCACAGCACTGTCGTATTTGAGAAGATTAAAGGCTTTTAAGTGCGCCTCATAGTGCGGAAAATACGGTAATTGAAACAGCGCGCGTCTTCCTCTGCTTGTAAACAAAGTTTTGCGCTTCCAGCTATATCAGCACGTCATCTTATACGGTAGGTGGCGGTAATACTCCTAAGCGGTGAGCAGCCGGTAACAAGAAGTAGTCGAAGAAGAACGTCCTCATCTCAGTTCTCGCGCATGCGTTCTGGAAATCTCTTCAATTCTCGTCTCAAGACCCATAATGGAATAGTCGAATAAAGTCGTTATTTATGTTTTTTTCGCACAAAAAGTATTCTCGTCGCTTGATAAACGTATAATTGAGCCGCTGTAGGCACATGGAATATTTAAACATTTTCTTTAATGACTTTATGGTCCGTCAAGTGCCAGTCCCTTAGGAAGTCTATGGAGTAGTGATCCAGCTCTCAAATTTAATCAAAAATATCTTCATTTGTGTTCTGAAGATGAACGAAGGTCTTACGGGGTTGGTACAGCATGGGGGTGAGTAATTAATTACTTAATTTTCATTTTTGGGTGAACTAACCCTAGATTCTTATCAAGTGCAAACAGCATCCAGTTGTACTAACAATAATGATGAAACCCTGATTTCTGTGCAAACTACATTAGATTCAGCATAATTACGTACGTTCTACAGAGCTGCTGTCATCATCTGAGCTGACTTCGGCATACTTGGGCTTCTCATTAGTGGCGCTGCGTCTGCGTTTATTCATTTTCACCCTCTCACACAGTGGCATACGGGAATCCATTTCTGGCAGGACATGACGAAGTTCTATCAACATTAAACCATCGAATGCCCCTACAGAGAGGGCTACTCAAACTTCAAATGTCAAATCTGTGTTCAATGAACTAAACACTCTCCGTTCACGAAAAAGCAAGAAAACAGGGACTTACCTCCGAATGATTTGCCATAAGACGACCTGCTCTTGCTTGACTTAGAGCTGCGCGAATTACTGATCAACTTCTGGACTTCGTCAATGGAAAGTTTCTTTAGAACCACAACAGGTTTAACACCCTTATTGAGGTCCTCCACCAGGTCCAATTTTTCTAATTTCACACATGGCTCAGAAAACAGCTCTCTTCGCACTTCCTGCATGATATTACCATCTTTGTCCCGTTTTAACTTGGGAATGACAAAATTCTTTAATGCACCCGATTTGCCCCCCAGTAGGTAGTTGGGAAATTCTGCGGTTTTACTGTCTGAGGATGGAGGCTTGTGTCCGTCGAGTCGGTTCTTGTTGTCGCCGTTCCGCTTCTCATCTTTGTTGTTGGAAGTTTTGTGGCCCGACCGCTCAGGTTTTGTTCTGGATTCTGCTCCCGTACGGGATTCTTGCTTCACTCGAGGGCTGTCAGGGCGCGAGCGCTGCTCAGGGGAACGTTTGTCCCGGTGCTCTGTTGATTTCTTTTCTTGGTCTTGATCCCGGTCCCGAACCCTTTCCCGATCTTTCTCCCGTTCCTTGTCCCGATCTTTCTCCAGTTCCTTGTCCTGATCTTTCTCCCGTTCCCGATCTTTCACACGTTCCTTGTCCCGACCTTTCTCCCGCACCTTGTCCCGATCTTTCTCCCGCACCTTGTCCCGATCTTTCTCCCGCACCTTGTCCCGATCTTTCTCCCGCACCTTGTCCCGATCTTTCTCCCGCACCTTGTCCCGATCTTTCACCCGCACCTTGTCCCGAACTTTTTCTCGCTCCTTGTCCCGAACTTTTTCTCGCTCCTTGTCCTGATCTTTTTCTCGCTCCTTGTCCTGATCTTTTTCTCGCTCTTTTTGCCCATCTTTTTCTCGCTCTTTGTCCCGATCTTTTTCTCTCTCCTTGTCCTGATCTTTCTCCAGATTCTTGGTCCGATCTTTCTCCAGCTCCTTGGTCCGATCTTTCTCCAGCTCCTTGTTACGATCTTTCTCCAGCTCCTTGTTACGATCTTTCTCCAGCTCCTTGTTACGATCTTTCTCCCGCACCTTGTTCCGCACTTTCTCTCGATCCTTATCCCGATCTTTCTCCAGCACCTTGACCTGATCTTTTTCCACCTCCTTGTCTCGATCTTTCTCCCACTCCTTGTCCCCATCTTTTTCCTGCTCCTTGTCCAGATCCTTCTCCTGATCCCGGTCTCGGTTGTGCTCTACCCGGTTGGACTTAGATGAGTCTGATCGACGGACTTTAGAGCTTTCACTCGAGTCTCGATCTCTATGCCTTTCCTCTTTGCCCTCTCGAGTTGAATCCAATCGTCCTTCGTGTTTTCGGGAAGTTTCGTGACCTTTTCCCTCAGGCCTCACTTTGTCAGGTTTACCGTCATGTCTGTGCTTGGAGAGATCCGATCTCTTTTCCGAACTCACTTTGTTTGAGATGTCCCGTCGGTTCTCATGCTTGTGTTTAGGAGTCTCTGGTCGTCCATCTGAAGCGGTTTTCTGTGGAGTGGTTTCCACTCGTTGCTTGATGACCTCTGGCCGACCGTCTAGTGTCTTCTGCACCTCTCCTTCTGTCTTCACTTTGAGCCTCAAGACCCCGGTGGATTCAGAGCTTTCCTCTGGCCAGCGCTGGGCCTCTGTTGCAGGGACAGGACAAGAGTCCACAGGCCCTTCCACCCTGCCTGCCTGTTGCAGGTCAATACTGACCATCAAGGCTGGCCGACTGGCTCCATTGCTAGCAGCACAAGCCTCTTGAGGTACCAATTTGTTCCCAGCATTGCATACACCACCCACGCCAGGTGCCACTCCTGCGGTCCCAGCAGCTCCTGAATCCTGCTTTCTCTTCTTTAGAGGTTTATCTGTAGATTTACAATCACACAGATAAGAAGCAGAGAAATTTGAGTTGTGTTTGCCAGTGTAAAACTTTCTTACTCTATGCTAAGGGTTTTTGCAAGGGTACAACGGACTGTGTTTAGAGGATACTTGCAAAGACCGAAATTGAGACAATTTTGGGTGTTAAAGCAATATAATCCACGGAAAAGAACTTTTGATACTAGTGGGCTGTTTTTAAAGTGGCTTTTCTATGTAGGCTGTGTGCGCATAGATAACCATCTCTCAGAGAGCGCAAAAGCACTGAATAGTAGTGATGCATGTCTAGAGACCGGTCTAAAGACCACTTTTACGTGGTCTCGGTCTTGTCACGGCCTTTGGTCTTGGACCTCTCGGTCTTGTCTAGGTCTCAGACCGACATAGTGGTCGGGGGATTTAGCAATACAATACTACAATATCCGCAACGGATTGAAGCGCGTGTCCGAGTGAAGACAGTGTGGTGTGCGCGAGCCACACAAGAAAGCACCGTATCCTCGCCACTGATCGCAGCGGCAACGAGCACTACCATGTACAGTTTTTGATGTGCTAATATTTAGTAAAACATACATCAGTGACATGATGGGTTTTAACTTCATTCAGGAGATTTTTCAGCCGGCTTTTTACTTCTACGCCTTACATTTTCACGCAATTATCTGTAGGCTACTTTCTACTTCTTACATTTAAATAAAAGCCTTGTTAAAGCTCTTTCACTTCGGCTTGTTGTCATTTTTGCTTGTCATTGTAAAAAAAAAAAAAACCTATCCAGAAAAATCACACCATCCAGATGTGGTTGGTTGAGAAGTATACATTTACCATTTCGGTTTGTACGCGGTGCATCGCACCTGCAATATTATTGCCATTAGCTAAATCAGAGCTCTCAAGTGTCACAGTAACTCATTTCTGTGTTTTGTTTTTTTCTCGCGAAAAAACTGTGACATGGAACCGGCAGAAATCAAGCGTGTCTGTCCTGGAGTTCTACAATCAAGCTTTGCCACTTATCAGCCAATCAAAAAAAGAAAAGAAAGGGGCTACACAATAGCCATTTAGAAAATAGCACCATTGTATCTGGGTACAATTTAACACAACAACCAAAGAAAAAAAAGCATATCCTGGAATTGTTCACGTGTTTCTGTCACTCCTGCTGCCTGTCTTCAAAACTTGAGAGCCCTGCTATATTAATTGAGCATAGTACATACCAGGAAGGTATCAATCAGGACTAGGAGTTATTTTTTGAGTAATCACTTGGAATAATCATTCATTTTGACAGCACTAATGTTTACTGTATATAGACAAGACAACCATACAAGGGTATTTGTTACTAATCTTGCTCCTGCTCGATTTGCGCTGCGTTTTACCCGAAGTTTCGTTGATCGTAAAAAAAAAAACGACCATTGAGAGAAATTGAAAAAAGAATTAAATATGCTAGCCTCAGGAAAAAATGCTTTGGTGGACATGCGGCCTAAAGTTTTACTTGCTGCAAATAGTTGTGTTTCTGAGCGATGATAGTTACACTGTTAAAAGCACCACTAATAAAAGCTTCCATGCAGATTAATGCTGATCAAAAACATGCGTGTCAAGTAATGAAGAGAAAATAAGAAGAACCTTTATCTTGAACTTCCTTAGAGCAGCGTTCTCGTTCTATAGCGGATTCCCTCTCAATCCTTTCGATCTCAGCAAGAGCGTCCAGCTCTGCCTCGTCGTAGGGCGTTCCACTAACGACCCCGGGTTGCTTGGCTGCAAGTGCCCCAGTGTTCTGTGATGCAGGAACCTGCTGGTAGGCCGACTGCTCCCCCGAAAGACACTGGCCAGCAGAGAGCCGCTCCTGGGGGTTCCGATGGTACGGTAAGCTATTGCACGAAAGCTCGTTCTCAGCGTCTGAGCCGTGCTCTAGCGCCGACAACGGCTCAGCTGACTGCTCCGTCTCAGATGACTTCACTCGAGACAGCTTTATCGTTAGCTTTGTTGAGTCTTTAGTGGGCGAGCTGACAATGTCATACATGGCACCTTTCCCTCCCTCCTCTTTCATTAACTTTTTCTGCCTCTTTTTCCGTTCAGGCGAGTCCAACAGGAGGTCAGGAGCAGCATCTCTTGGAGAGGTGTAGGGTGGAGGAGACTGAAGAATCAAGGGCGGCCGAGATCCAACTGAAATTAAAACAACATGAAGAAAAACTTCAGTGTAAATGTTTTGGTGTAAAACAAATTTTTTTTTTTTTTTTTTTTTTTTTTAGGGTTCGTGCAATTTCTGCATCTTTGCACGCCCTATCACACTCACTTTCCAATTGTTAATTCTGACATCACACATTTCAGTTTCCTGGTCCAAATGCTCTACCAGATCCAACATACGGAGCTAATATAGTCAAGTCACATTTACTTATATAGCACTTTTTACAATACAGATTGTTTCAAAGCAGCTTTAGAGGGATAACAGGAAAATAATGCAACACAATATGTCTCCAGAAGAAAATAACGTCACAGTCCAGCTTAAACCGTGTCCAGCGCAAATAGTGCTCAAAAAACAGCTGTTCTAAACTAAAACGATTGGCACAGCTTTTCCTTACATCACTACTTAAATCAATGGTATCATTTCTCACAGCTTGTCTCTGAATATATTCTCTTTGGGGACAACTATCATACTTATGCTATACATCGGGATGCACGATATATATCGGCCATCATATCGGTATCGGCTGATATGTGTTCATTTTTAATGTTATCGTTATCGGCCTGGTAAGAAAATGTGGCCGATATATTAAAGCTGATAAATAATGTATTATTCCCTTCAGCTGAGACACTTGTTGAGCACTGTTTATGTTTTTGAATTTCTTGAAATATGATTGAAATCTTTTCAAAAAATGAAAATACGGTTCAGTAAAAAATGTGCAGTGCAAATCTGTCATATTGGCTATACAACACTATAACATGGACATGGATTTAATTGTGAGACTTTGTAATCAGGCTCTCAAAATTAGATAA
Organism: Pimephales promelas; assembly: GCF_988280905.1. NCBI lineage: Eukaryota > Metazoa > Chordata > Actinopteri > Cypriniformes > Leuciscidae > Pimephales > Pimephales promelas. Next base: position 1,683,969 of record NC_142791.1, on the reverse strand, counting down.
AAATTTGGATTTAAGTTTATCGGCCGATATATCGGTTATCGGCTTTCAAATATAAAGAATTATCGGTATCGGACAAAATTTTCATTTCGGTGCATCCCTAGCTATACATCCACAAGTGTATGTCTAAAGTGTGTACATTCAAAATTAAAATAACATTATTGCAATATCTCACCCGGAGTTGTTACCTACTTACTGTGGAACACAGCTGCCGCTAGTAAACACGATGACGCAAATGTACCCAAAGTACAATGTGAAAAGAGACCAATGGGAAGGAAGGAGAAGCCTAAGAGTTAAAAAAATGGTATATGTACAAAAATGGAGGTGCAATCCACCTTTCGGAGTCCCTTCACTTCCAGCAGGAGAGCAGACGGAGCGTACAGAAAAGGAGGCATTTCTCAAAGCGGGGTCACTCTCCTGTGAAAACACGAGTTGTCAACATGAAAATATGCCGGGAACAATTTGGAGACGGAAATATTTTTAGGGTTATAAAGCACTCACTTCATTTCCGAGTCTCTGGACGATGCTGATGTACTCGTCGTTGGAGCAATGCCTCGCATTGTGGTTGGAGTTGCCCGACACTTGACCAGAGACCTTGTTGTCATGGATGTTTCTCATGCTACTAGGAACTATTGGACTGGATACGGACACTGCAACTCACAAAAAGAAAACCTCAATCACTGATTTTCTATTTAGAAAAATCTCCACTGATTAATCGTTCACAATAAGACTATAACATGCATTAATTTTTCACAATTTTTAACAGCCAGGGATGGTTTTCAGCCGTATCATTCAGAAAGGGATTGGATAAAAGAAGACTCACTACTAGCAAATCTTATTAAAACCACTTTTCCTTGAGCCTTAAGGTGTTTTAAAACTACAGACACTGAAAATGATGACAATCCTCTTGAGGTTCTCATCAGAGAGGAGAGCGTGGACTCACCTTGCTGGATCTGTTGGTGCTGAGGGTAGCTGGGTGGGTGGCTGTACTGCATGTAGCCTGCGGGGCTCTGAGGTGCATATGGGCTGGGCACTGGGCTGTTCTGCTGGGGAATGTACCGGGTACCAGAACCCGCCTGAGGTTGAACATATCGGCTGTCGGGTGAGAGTGGAACTGGTCAGTATGTAAGGTGGAAATTAAACCAGTTTCCATATTTTATAAGGTGCTCTAACATCACTTCTTGTTGACGTTCGAAGTATTGTCAAACAAAGCGTAGGCTAGCTAGAGCCTCCCTCATCCCGTCCCGTCAAATCCCTTCTGTGCTTCCTGAAACCGTCATGAACCCTTTTGACCGTTTTCCCGATGTAAATTCGGGACTTTGCATGTTCCTTCTCGTTTTCCCTATTCTGTTATTTGTTCATCGGAATGTCGTGTATACTGTCGGCCATATCAAAATTATAAAAAATATACAATTTTAACGTTAGTCGCTTTCGTTGTCAAGGACATCTCTCCTCAAGCTAATTTCTAGGGCTGCAACTAACGATTATTTTGATAATTGATTAATCGGACGATTATTTTTTCGATTAATCGATTAATCGGATAAAAAAAATTATTTCATTTTTTTGTTTATTATAACTAAATAAAACCGTAAAACCCTAAAAACCACACACTTTTGTGTTAAACAATCTACTTAATACCGACAACTTCATTATAAAGAAAAACAACAAATAAAAAAATATATATATGACCATAACCTATGACAAAAATGCTATTGTAAACTAGATTAGTGGATAACTCAGAAAAACTTAGCCTAGAAAAATCACAAGTGCACAATAATTTTATAAAATCTGAACATTTAGTGAAAAAAACATTCCTTAGTGGGGAACAAATAAGAGACAATAAGTGTAGCACTAACTCTGGTAAAACGTTACACATTGCTCTTTGTATTGTTGTTATACATTCATGAAAAACATCGTAAAAATCAGATGCACAGCTGTTTAGTGAGGAAGCAAAATATAATAGATAGGACAGAATAAGAAAGGCTATTAAATTAATAGCCTTTCTTATTCTGTCCTATCTATTATATTAGTAGATATAATAGTATTAATAAGCTTTCATTGTGCAAAAGTATTATGACATGATCATGAAAGAGCTGCACAAAGTGCTTATGCGCATCGCGAGAGCTGAATGATGCGCTTGAAGCAACACGGAGTCACAGGGCGGCGCGCAGCTCTTCAGTGTCCGCCGCATTAAAGTTAAAAGCGCCAAGGAAAGAGAAAGACATATTGACTGTGTATTATACAGTATCTTTGCAATAGTTTATTAAGCCTTTTCTTTTAACAGTTTTAAATTTCAGTTAGGCTACTGTGCACGTGAAGAACAATTATAGTGCGCCGAGTCTACTCTAGTGTTGTGATCTAACAGACACTCAGTAGAAAGTGATTAAGTTACAGCAATAAAAGTCTAGCAATATAGTCATTATATTACGAAACCATAGACCTTTATCTACGGATCAATTATAATAATAACATTGAATCATCTTGGAAAGAGTTATCACGTTAACTGTTGTAACGCGACGCGCTGTTTGAACACCGAATAGAGAATGACTGACAGCCGCAGTGGAGGGAAAAGCTTACGTTAACTTGAATTTAATGACTTAAATATATATTTCTATCTCACATTATACTATAGTATGGCTTCATAAAGTATACACAATTAACGTAGGTCACCTATTTTGGTTTCAAAACGGCGAATTTGCCGAAAGGTGAATGATTTTCGTGTATGCTGAATATTGATAGCGGTTTCCTGATGCCCGCAAATTAGTTCAAACTCACGGAATCAAGAGTGCGCATGCGAGACAGAAGATAATGTGCTCCAAACCGTCCTTGTTGCGCACAGACCGGCGAGGGAGAGAGACTGCGTGTGTGCCTCATGAAGCGCATGTAGCATGTAAACAATCCCCGTGACGTAATCAGACCAACTAATCGATAATGACATTCGTTGACAACGATTTTCATAATCGATTATAATCGATTTTATCGATTAGTTGTTGCAGCCCTACTAATTTCCCTCAGAGACAATTCATATGGAGACATGCCTCTTCCTAAACCCTCAGTACAACTATATAGTAGGGCTGTCAAACGATTAATCGCATCCAAAATAAAAGTCTTTGTTTACATATCATATGTGGGTGCACTGTGTATAATTTTTTTAGATATATAAATACACACACATGCTTGTATATATTTAAGAAATATTTTCATTTATATAATGTATATAGATTTATATTATGTATAAGTATAAATATTTAATATATAAATAATATTTTATTTCTTAAATGCATGCATGTATATTTATATACATATGTAAAGTAGTTATACACAGTGCACCCACATATATTGTGTAAACCCAAACTTTTATTTTGGATGCGATTAATCGTTTGACAGCCCTACTATATAGGGAAAACCTGTAACGCCAAAGATGGCGGTTGTATGCATATGCCCCGCCCCTCCCGCTGGAAAGCCAATCGTCTGCTTTTACCAGTCAAGCCGGGAAACATTTAAGCCTATCGTCTGGTTCCACTGATGAAAGCGCATATTTGATGTTTGCAACAGCGGAGACGAGAACCCTTACGCATGCGTGGTAAAAGTATAACCTGTGGGGAAAAGGGCATTTTGAACCTTATTTTGGGGCAAAGTAATTAAACCTTTTCAGCGATTTTTATCATACAGTATTTTACTGTTGTTTCTATACAAGCAGGTTTTATGTCCTGGTGACGAGTGAAAGTGTGGTTCTAACTCTCTGCACATTCATTTAGATAGGAGCCTGGTCTTGTAAGTTCGAAATAGCAGCCCGGAAGCGTTGCCAAGATGGCGGCCTAAAAGGACTTTGGACCCCCACCCCAAATTCATTCTTGTCTGTTATTGGCTGGATTGACTGTTTGTTATGTTTCATGGTCCAGACTGGGCCAGTTCGTTTTTGTTGCCGTTTGTGGAGCCTGCGCGTTTTTTACAGTGTGTAAGCTAGCGGATAGTGAGGAGATGTTTGCTCTTTGTGACCAAAATTTTTGGCCTAAAAAACACATGACATCACTTAGATTTAACTATTTAACCCAAATAAAAAAGAAACTGGAACAGTACCTGGGAGGGCTTGGAGTGATAGTGGTTTGCTGGTAGTTTGGCGCCGGACTTCCATGCATGGAATTCGGAGGCATCTTGTACGGTGCTATCATTGGCTGTTGCATTAAACCTTCGAAACATAAAATAAAGAGTCAGCAAACCATGGTTTAAAATGTTGACTTCATTTGGCAAGCTGTCTGACTAGAACTCTAACAAGTCAAATTAGTTCAGCAATAGAATAAAATGACATTTTGTGATTCAAATGTAAACTAAATAAACAAAATACAGTACAGTTCAAAAGTTTTGGGTCAGTAAGATTTTTTTGTAATTTAAAGAATCCTAAAAAAAAAAAAGATCACGTTTTTCACAAAAATATAAGGGTGCAAAATTTTTCAACATTTATAATAATATGAAATGTTTCTTGAGCACCATTTTCAGAAGGATCATGTGACACTGAAGAATGGCTGCTAAAAATGTTGTTTTGCCATCACATGAATAAAATACATTAAAAAATTTAAATATATTAAAATACAAAAAAATTGACTATTTTTATTAAATTTTTTTATTAAAGCTGTTGTCCGTAACTTTTTTCCTGTTCAAAAAGGACAATTTATATAATAACCGGATACATCATGAATCCAATTTCCAAACCGTGCTTTTGTCTAATCCTGAATCACTACAGTACACCTATAATAATTATAGGTGTACCCTAGTAATAAGTGTTTATATTCAGACTATTTTAGACTGGTGCGGGTCGTACCACTGCGGAGTAGCTCAGTACCTGCGTGACTCGTCCTAGACATAACTTCGGCTACAATGTTCTTCGGCAAGGAGCATGCAGTTTGGTTTATTGACCGCTAGAGCGCCAAAAGTTGCGCTTTTTATAAATCCAGCCTTATTTAGAGATGAGAGACTTCTTATAACAACATTTTTAAAATCTTACCGACCCTAAACTTTTAAACGGTAGTGCATGCATAGAGCCAAAATGTAAAAAAAGATTACATATTGGCAATTTCAAAGGCATTGACTAAAATTATAATTGATGTTACCACTAAATAACATTAACTAGAGTCTGGAAACTAGGAAAATGGGATTTCTAATCCAGGGAGCTCAAACAGAGGCCACAGAGTAAAAGCATGCCCAGACTAAACAGCTTTATTTCTGCAGTTTCTCCTTACCGCCCTGAACCCCATATCGGGTGGGCGTACTTTTCTCCCTGAAGATATTGGGGTTCCTGGACAGCACCGTCTGTAGCAGTAGAGGCACATCTCCTTCCGGGTCATCACTGCCCAAGTTGTCCTTCAGCTCTCTGCATGCAGAATTACAAAGATGGAATGAGACACACAGATATTTAACATGTCATGCGAGATAAACTCAGGTGAGATACCCACATGTGCTCAGTGGACACCTGGTTGAGGCTGTGAGCCAGCTGGGACACGAGAGTGTCGTCCCGCCGGGAAAGCAGACAGCTGACCTCCTCTGCGATCCTCCCATTGTAAAGCAGGCTCTTAGTGGTGGTGGCAGGTAAAGGGGAGGGGAGAGGCAGCTGATTTAACACTAAGAAATAAACACAAAAACATGAGTCATTCCTTATCACAACAGGAGACATGAAATATTTCCATTTCGATTCAGGCACAAATAAATGTATTGCCTTTACAAATCAAGTCCAATCGATTTGAAAGGTATGATGACGATCAGGCATTTAATCCAAATCTTCAAAAGTCAATCAAAAGAGGGCATTCATCAGTATATACTTACTTTCTCAACTGACACCTAGTAATTTTCATACTTTTTTCATATTATAACGATGCACATATCGTCTTTACAATGACGTAAACTCACATGAGATAAAAACTCATTTCAGTGGAGGACAAAAATATGTGTTTATTCTACAGAAGGATGGTTTTGGCTCATGGTTGCCACCAAGTCACATGATCAATCGAACACTCTTCACATCTTTGCTAACACTCCTAAAATCAGATACTTTCAAGTTTGGTATAAATATTAAATGATTTATATTACATTTCTAAATGCATATTTAAAAGGTACAATGTGTATAATTAATTTGTTCTGCAAGCTTTGGATTTGTAATATAGTTAATTTAGCAAAAAGTTTGCAGGACTTACGGTCGGTGAGGCTTGCGATCCCAGCGAGAGTGGTGATAGGAACATGAGGCATATCCCCATTCATGCTGAAGAAGGGCAGGGAGCTCGCGTGGATGCACAGGTCGCTCAGTGTCGCTGCTCACTGATCCACCTTTACATCTTTTGCTGCAAAAGGAAGAAAAGGACATGACGACATCATCATCAGCAGCATCCACAAACATTGTATTAACAACAGCGCTTCCCTTTCTGAGAGATGGGAACAATAACACAGTGACAATATTATAATTAAAACACGTTACACCTTAGGATACTACAATGCTTAAGATGTCGAAATCAAGGCTCCACAAACAGGTTTAGTTTTTTTTTATTGTTTAAATCTTTGAAAAATTACCTTTTAATTTCATTTTCTACATTACCGTTCAAAAGTACGGGCTCAGTAAGACTTTTATTAGAAATGAATACATTAGTTCAGCGAGGATAAATTGAATTGATCAAAAGTGACAGTGAAGACCTTTATAATATTACAAAACATGTCTATTTTAAATAAATGCTGATCTTTTTGAACCATCTATTCTATTCATCAAAGATCCTGAACAAACGTAGCGTGGTTTTCACAGAAACATTAAGCAAAACTAATTTTTTCAACATAAAAAATTAAGATGAATAAGAATTGTTTCTTGAACAACAATTCAGCACATTAGAATGATTTCTGACTGATCATGTGACAACCGCTTGAGTAATGTCTGCTGAAAAGTACAATAACAGCGTCACTGTTTTTACAGTATTTCTGCATAAGAGACTCTAGTCGATTGGTTCATTAGTTAAGGTTCATTAGTTAACATTAACTAAGAATGAACAATACTTCTATAGCATTTGTTAATCTTTGCTAATGTTAATTTCAACATTTACTAATACTTTATTAAAATCTTGTTAACATTAGTTAATGCACTGTGAACTAACATGAACAAACAATGAACTGCTAGATTTGTATTAACTAACGTTAACAAAGATGAACAAAAACAGTAACAAATGTATTGTTCATGTTAGTTAATACATTAACTAATGTTTAATAAATGAACCTTATTGTAAAATGTTAGCCGTATATCTTTTCCACTTCTTGCATTCATTGCAAACCCCTCATTTTTCTCATAGCATAATGTTTTGATCAACACGATAATGTTTGTGTGCAATGACATCAGGAAATCTGGAAATTAAAATCTGGAATTTCTAAAGGAAGTAACTATCCACAAAAAAAGTATCAGGTCTTGTGTTCAGTAAAACTCTGATCGTTGTCAGGTGGGAATTGAGAACACAATGTTACCATTAGCCATATTATACATTAAATAAAACGTCATTTTAAACTCACCAACATATGCATTATGCTCAGAACAAAAGAGGTACAAAACTACACGTGCATCTGCTCATCAAATGGGCTTTATTTTGTACTTCCCCCTCCCCCTATGCTGCTAGAACTGCCTCCGCTACTCTACGAGGGTTTCCCATCAGGCACTGGGACAGGCTGCAGGAGACACTGTCCTGTTGAAACAGGAAGGTCTTCCCCAGACGGCTGCAACACATTTGGAAGGAGCCGGAGTTTGGCTTCAGCTGCATTCAGCCAATCGCTTCCCTACTGTAAACCACCGGGGTCTCCGTGAGACTCCAACATCAATCCAAAACATAGAAGGCATGCCCGAGGACGCCCTGCGCTTCAGTGCTATAATAAGAGCAACTGGAAGCAGTCGAATGGAGAAAACGTTCAGACAATACAACCAAAGGAGGAAGAAATTACTTGAGAGTAATTGCAAAACTATTTTTTTTTCTGATGAAACAAGAACTGAGATTGACCAAATCCAATATTGATAATAATAATAAATTGTAGAATCTGCACTTTTAGGTAATTTCTTATGATGAACCTTCAGCATTCGAGAACATTAAGTAAAATTTTTATATAAATAGCAGGACAAAAACTTGCTGGTTAAGATGTACTAAACACTAGGGCTGTGCAGAGATTAATCGCATCCAAAATAAAAGTTTGTGTTTACATAATATATGTGTGTGTGCTGTGTATAATTATTTTGTATATATAAATACATATGCATGCATGTATAGATTTAAGAATTAATTGCACGTAAATACTGAGTATATATATATATAAATGCATAATCTATATAATATATAAATATTTTATATATGAATAACACATTTTCTTAAATATATACATGCATATGTATTTATAAATACAAAATAATTACACACAGCAGCACACACAAATATATTATGTAAAGAAACAAACTTAAACTCGCAATTAATCTTTGCACAGCCCTATTAAAAAAGCTTTTTCTTGAGCTTTTTCATGCACAGGCGACAATGTTGCCAAAACAGTCCTCGTTCACACGGATCTGTGAAACCGATTGAAAACGTCGTATTAATCACGCCAGGCCAGTACGCTCCTATAGATTGATTGAACGTTTAATATACATGATCATGACGTCAGTTTTCACAAATTCATGTTTTTGTAGTTTACACGGAGACTATAACGGTATCGGCCCCTAATTCTTAAGATGGTATTCTCTAATTGAGGGACAAAATAAAGTAATATTTTTAGACCACAATTGCTCAACAACGAATCAAAAAGGACCATACATTGTGCAACACAAACTCAGCGCTCTCATATACATTTTGTCTGTTTTTGGATATATATATATATATATATATATATATATACACATATATACGGCAATATAGGACCGCTGTATTGACACTCCTAACAAAGTTCTAGATATTTAAAGCTACATACAGTTGAGTAGATTCATTAAATCTATTACATACACTTAATACAAGCTGACTGCTTTTTCATCACGTTTAGACTACAAAAAGTAAATAATGAATTAAATCATAAAAAATAAATAATTTGAAATTAAAATCAATCAAATTTATTAAAACATTATTTTTAAAAAAGATTAAATATGTTATTTGTTTATGCTGTGCGGCCTCTTCCTTTAGTCGCCTGATAAGTGAGTCTGTGTGAGCAATTTCATACAACTATTGAGAAAGGATAATTGAAAAGATCAAAATTAAGAATTAGGAAGAATCAACGAATTCAGAATAATTTTGTGAATTTTAGTAATCAATAAAAAAGTAACTGCATTCTGATTATGAGTATTTTAAAAAGTAATATCATTTAAAGTACTTACTTTTTGGAATCTGATTACATAATCCAGATTTATATCTAATCAGTTACCCAGCACTGGCTATTTACAAAAATATTATTTATAAATACTACAAGGTGCCTTATAGACTAGACAACAGTGCAACACAGCTCAGGAAAAGTGTGACTGTAAAGTTGTGCACAGTACAGGAGACGAATCATTTTCTTGAGTGCACAAACATTGATCCAAGAAGTAATGACAGGAGAAAATCTACAGCAAAAGCATCAAATGATGATGAACTGGCAAGTTATTCAAAAACACTAAAGTTCAGCTCAGGACAATCTCGATCACCTGTTTTTTAATATTAAAGGTTAATACATTAATATTGGTCTTCTATGTGAAAACTCATTGATAGATTACAGCCACAGCTCAATGTTTCTCCAGCACTAGCAGCTCCAATAAAACAACACAGCAATTTAATAAACCAAATCTGACAGTCTTGTCATAAATGTGAGCGATTTCTACTGCAACGAATCCAGAATCTTGTCAACAGACACAAAACTTTGAATTAACTTTCAGTTTTCTATTGGTGCACATACTGGATACGAACGGCTAAAACCAAGCAGAATTCCCAACATTCATTCCTAGCTGTCAAAATAAATCATCTTATTTTTCAAACCCAATAACATATCTCAAAAATTCTGTTTAAAACACAAAATATTTCAAATATATTAATTTTCTATAAAATTTATATACGAGTTAGACAGTTTTTTTTTTGTTTATAAAAAGAGGTTGTTTCATTATGTTTTTTTATAAATAAATATATAAACAAACACATGTATGAATATTACTAGCTACATCGAAATATATTCAAAGATTGAGCATTGCAAATGTTTAGGATATTTGTTTATGATCATATTAATCTCATTAGGACCTTAATTTGAATATCCTTTACATTCTCTTCAAGTCAGAGTTAATTACCAGTAAACGAGCATTGAAACTCTTCACCTTGTTAATGAAAAGAATATTGAGATGCAGGTAAAGGCCTTTACATTTCAATAATTAATTTCTATTCCCATCACGCGACCATCTAGTTATGAATATTTTGATAACGATTCTTTTGATTATAAATGGTCTCTGAGTGTCATTCAATACAGAACTGTATTGTTTGCTCTTTACTTTGACAGATGCTCCAACATAATTCTCATTAATGAAACTATTCTGATGTCTAATAAGTGCTCTAGACGTGTCTGATCAGGTTTGCTTTCTAATTTAGATGTTTATATTATTTACTTGGCTTGATGTAAATATGTTGAGCGTATTGCTTTTTCTGTCAGGCGGTTAATGAGGGTTGCTGTAGTATGACTATTGTTTACTCTGATGGCTAACAAGTTTTGCTCTAATATGAGAGTATTGTTTATTCAAGTTGTTAAGGATGGTTCTGGTATGATTTTGCCTTCTCTGACAGATCCTGAAAGCGGTTTTACTCTAAAAGCACAGTGTTGTTGACTCAGATAGAAGGTGAATGAGGTTTACTCTGAGAGGGCAGTATTGTTTACTCTGGTCTGCGGAGCTGCAGGCCTGTATGACTCTTATCTCCGGGCTTCGGGCTCAGCTCCACACCTACATATCCAGACAAGACCCCTGGACCGGTTGGGTCCGTTTGAACGGCCCGTTTTGGCCTTTCGCTCGCAAACCTTCCGAACCGCGGATTCGCCTGAGGGGCCCGCACCGAGCTAACGCGTATGCTAACACTGAGCGAGGGCTGCACAACACCGATAACCTTTCGAAAAGTCCGAAGCACGTCTCACCCCGACACCTGGCTACTGTGCTCCCCCAACTCGGAACCAGCGAGACGGGTCTGGCGCGTTTACCTGAGGCTCTGTTGTTGGAAGCTGAAGGTGGAGGGGTTCGGGCTCGCTGTGTCCCTCTCACAACAATAATCCGGGTCGCACCGCTTCCTCTCACTGCGAACATGAAGACGGACGGGCGGCGGTCGTTCCTCTCGTAAGCGCCCGCGGAAGCTCGCACTTTACTCCGGACGATGGCAGAAAAGATTCGGTTCCTAAAGGCTCCTGGGCGCTCATAAAAGAATCCACACAGACTCACTCTCTCTCTCGCAGAACAAAATGCCGACCGGAAGCACTGCTGCAGGAATGACTCCCTCCACCGGCGCCGAACCAACCAGCAGCGACCCGCCGACTTCCGCTGCCTGCTCTCCTCCCCTTCCCTGCTTCCCATCCTCTCTCCTCTATCATCCTCCAGTCTCCTCTCTTCTTCTCTCTGTAATTCAAATATCTGAGATGTGTGTGGTCATTAAACGTGTATAAATGTGTATACAATTAACGTGGAGCCTTATAAGCAAAATACACTTTTCTAATTAAGGTAATTAAGGAAAACCATTGGGGTTTTTTTTTTTATGAACAAGCGATTTTGGGCTATTTTGCTTCTTTCAGACTTGTGGAAAGGAAAAATCCAAAATACACATTTAGGAGTTTATTACAATACCTATCACACTTGATCTCTTTGTGTCTGTAGCCTAATATTTCAATTACATATGTTCTCAAAATTATGTTTTTCTCATGCAGTGATCTAAAAATGTATGGTTTTTAGAGGGGTTTGTTCATGACATTCTCCTGATTTCTATACTGTTGAAATCATTATCTAAAATCCCCTGTAGCTATATATAAAAACTTTGAAATCTGGTATGTCACCTAAATTAATTTTGAACCTGGTTTTATCCAAAAATCAGACTTGTGTCTGTAAATAAGCAAATTAGTTTACATGCTTTTTTTTTATTAAATAACGCCCCATTTGCCCGTTTAACATAACATTTCAGAAAACCTGTAATATAAAATGTAATGTCTTAATTTCCCGGGATTAGGCTAATTAACTGGGGAAATATGATATCAATTAGTTAAATATACTTACCCTATTCACCAGTGGTGTCTTGCCTTAACTTTTTAACTTTTTGAATTGATAAAACTAATTAAAATCAAAATGTTTTGATGAATGAAAATGTGTGTGAAGGTAGATATTACACAAAGATTTGACTGAACCTACTCATTGACGGTGTGTGTACTATGGTACAGGCATCTGGATCTGAGATCAATATCGCCCTCTCACGGTCCTAAACTAATATTTCAGGCATCATAGTGTTTACACCACTCTGAATATTTCACAATCATTTCATATTTTATTCTGAATATTTTTATTTCTGTATAAGCTCATGCCATAATGTCTTGGCTACAAAAAAAAAAAAAAAAAACCTTTTAAACATTTCCACCAGGGACCAAAAGATGCAGTTCCCTGAACACCCGTTGGCCTTATGTGACAACATTCCCCAATGACAAGACATATTGTCACACCATATGGGGCTGATTATCACTATGAAACCTGCAATTAAATAACGGTTACAATGTTTTAGCCTGATTTGAGCCGTGAAAGAAAGAAAGAAAGAAAGAAAGAAAGAAAGAAAGAAAGAAAGAAAGAAAGAAAGAAAGAAAGAAAGAAAGAAAGAAAGAAAGAAAGAAAGAAAGAAACTATAAAAAGGTAATGAAGAAAAAATGTCAAGCCATTGTTCTTGCCAGCAATTATTGTAAATAATAAATTGTATAAGAATTACGGAATATCTTCTTTTGTGTTCAACAAAACACGGGTTTGGGTAAATTCGAGAGTGAGTAAATGGTGAGAGTCAGATTTTTCCTTTTTGGCTGAACTGTCCCTTTAAGGAAAACGTTTGCTTGCCTCACACTTCAGTGGCTTCAAGTGTGAAGTGTAGGCTAGTTGACTTCAATGAAGGCACATAGATGTTATTAAGACATCATAACAGAGACAAGCACACCTTTTCCTTAACTTATTAGAGCTTTTTAATAACAATTGCGGCTTATAATGCATTAAAATACACCTATCAACTGCTAGAATCCTAATGAAATTGGTTCCTGAAGAAATTTGACCACTAGATGGCAGCATAAGTCCATTTTGAATTATCCACTACGTTAGAAGTTTACGTTTCTTGTCGATCGTTTTAATCTTTACTTCATTTGCAGAAACTATTAATAAAAAATCTGGCCTTTTCTTAATAAATAAATGTGAATATATTAATTATATTTTACATTCTATTCATGTTTAATTAAGATTAATTCTCCAATATCAAAATTTTGGAAAGTGTGAAAAATAGGCTATAATAAACCACAGCTACTCACCTATCATTAATCAAAATTCCAACACAATGCAGCATCACCTCTCTCCATTTTATTCAAAACTATATTTAACACACAACATGCATTTCTCTATAGTTCTAATCACCCATTTTGCTTTTGAGACAGGAAATATACAGCGACATGAAAAAATTTAAAGAAGGCAAATATAAGATCACAGTTTCCAGCCGTACATGTCAGTCTACAGCATGTTTTCAAAAGATTTATATTTTCAAAATGACTTATGTCACTGCAATCACAAGACTGTAAACATTCAGTCCCTTTTCCTACTATTAATATTCAGTAGCACTTATTATTTCTATGTATCATTAATGTTAGCAAATGGCAAGAAAAGGGTCAGTGGATGAACTATAGGAAAATAGAAAACAATAATAAAGTAAATCTCATAAATGCACAAGTGTTTGTTCAGTTCAATTAGTGTGATCTGCAGAGAAAAGTCAAATAGCTGCTGAAACACTGAGGAATATCGATGAGTCTTCTCATACATAAAGAAGATGTGTAAAGCAGCTTTCAAAGCTAAACATAATTTTCACTTGATATTTACAGTAATACATATTTTATACTCCACGTTACAAACAGAGCCCAAAAGTTTTTAATCTTGGTCTCCTCCTCATGTTGGCATAAGCAAAGTGTAATGAACTTGAAGATGACTTGATCACCGACATTCATTTCTGATTCAAATCAGTCTTGTGTACATCCATGACCATGTTCATTTTAACACTCTTTGTGTGACCAACATACAGTACCAATACCCCCCATATCCTACATAGATTCACATTTCAGCTAATTATTAAAATAATGAAAAAGCAATACAAAAAAAAGGAATGGTTATTATATATTTTTGTAAAGGTAAAACTCTCCTGCCAAATCAAAACAACAATCGGTATGACCTGGAGAACCAAACTAAAGCAACAACAAAATTACAGTAAAATGAAAAAAGAAGGTTGAAAACAAAAGATTCAAAAACAAAACAAATATATATATATATATATGTGTGTGTATATATGTGTATGTGTGTGTGTACATGGCCCCTAAAAAATATTTGAACACTTTTGGCATGCAAGCAAATGTATGAATTTGATTTCATAGCAACAAAATTTGCATGCATATATATATATATATATATATATATATATATGTTATAAAGTCAAGTGTAGTTCATTTCCCAAATTTCCACAATCAGAAAGTGTCCAAATACTTTTTAGTTTGCTTGAATAGCATGCTTATACAATATTTCTTTCAAATAAATGCATTTAGTTTGATATTCTCTAATATAATGCAATTCAATTCTTACACTTAAGTGTTTTCTGGGGCCGCTGTACATATACAGACACAAACACACACTAAATCCTTGGTTGGGCGTTGAACATGCGGGCTCTACATCTTAGTCTCGCTGTCTGGTGGTTTCTCATTCTCATAGTCGTTCTCCTGAGGGATCTTCTGGTAAGGTTTCTTCACTTCGTTCTCCTCCAGCACAGAGCTCCCCAACTCCACATCGCCGCCCTGAAGCTCATCTTTGGACAGGAACTCTATAATTCCAGCTCCTATAGAGTCTCCCAGGACGTTAGTCGTCGTGCGCAGTCGATCCCTGTAAGTGCAACATTTATTTACCTGTATATTTCACCATCAGGCAGTAATATATCAGCGATACTTGATTGGTCGTCAAAAAAGTTTTCAACTTTCAGCTCAGTTTTTATCCTAGTTTAAATCGAGGCACTTTTAGCTGTGTAACTTGTGGGAAAGGGGATCTATCTGGAATGATTAATTTGGCCAACCTAATTACGTTTCTATGTAAAAACCTATTGAATTACATGAAATGCATTGAAAAAATGGAGCAAGTCTAATGGGAACGGATCAAACTATGTCACCTGGGTTGATAATGAAAAAAAGGAAAGAAAAGACGGGAGTCCCGAATATGTGCCAAACTCAATCATTTTAGCAGAAGATTTTGCAAAACACTTCAAATTAATATATTTTTGGCATTGTTATTCCCTTTTTAAACCATATCAAATCACGCTTCTATAAGAGGTCGGTTACAGGAACCAATCAACTGCAATGGTGAGGGTGATGTCATCGATTGGTAGTCTGACAGAGGTCAACACAATCACATTCAGAAAGTGTCCAAATACTTTACCTTGCATAGCATGTAATTCTTACAATTTTAAAGGAGTAGTTCACTTTAAAAAAAAACTTTTGCTGATAATTTACTCACCCCCATATCATCCAAGATGTCCATGACATTCTTTCTTCAGTCGAAAAGAAATTAAGGTTTTTGATGAAAACATTCCAGGATTTTCTCCATATAATGGACTTCAATGGGAACCAAACGGTTCAAGGTCCAAAAGAGAGTTTCAGTGCAAAGTGCAAACTGTTCAAAGGGTTTTAAACGATTCCAGACGATGAATAAGGGTCTTATCAAGCGAAACGATCACTCAAGTTTTATATTTACAAATCTTTTTTCGTGTCATTTGGTTCATTCAACGAACGAAATGAATGAGTTGACTCGGGAAAAGATTTGTTCATTTTGATGAACGAGTTCGAACAGGAGAGTCACGAACGCGCATCACAGAACAGAACAAGGCGAGCATTTGAGCTTATAAAACTTAAACTTTGTTATTTATTTATTAAATGAGCTATTGTTTCACTTGATAAGACCCTTATTCATCGTCTGGAGTCGTTTAAAGCCCTTTGAACAGTTTGCAGTTTGCACTGAAACTCTCATTTGGACCTTGAACCGTTTGGTTCCCATTGAAGTCCATTATATGGAGAAAAATGCTGGAATGTTTTCATCAAAAATGTTCGATGTGGGTGATTAAATTATCAGCAAAAGTTTTTTGAGTGTTCATATATATTTTTGCATTGTTATTCCCTTTTTAAATCACGTTTCTATAAGAGGTCACTCACAGGAACCAATCAACTGCAATGATGAGGGTGATGTCATCGGTTGGGAGTCCCACAGAGGTCAGCACAATCACCATGGTGACCAGTCCAGCCTGAGGGATCCCGGCCGCCCCGATGCTTGCAGCAGTGGCTGTGATGCTGCGTCATTAAAAGAAATATCAACATCGTGATGTACATACAGTATCATTCTGTTTTCTTAATGAACGATTTACATATTTAAAATCCCACCTAATGGTAATGATCTGCCCGAAGTTCATGTCCATGTTGTTAACCTGGGCGATAAAGATGGCCGCCAGGGCTTCATACAGCGCTGTTCCATCCATGTTGATGGTGGCTCCGACGGGCAGCACGAATCGAGTCACGCGTTTGTCCACTTTATTGTTCTCCTCCAGGCATCTGAAGGTGACCGGAAGAGTGGCAGAGCTGGGGATGGAAAGTGTAAAAGTGAAACCATAGCACGATACTCACGATTTCGGCAGCTTGGCTTTGTCGGCCCTACCTGGAAGAGGTGCCGAGAGCCGTGATGAGGGCCTGCAGCAAACCCGTGATGAAGATGAAGGGGTTTTTCCGGGTGATGACGAAGTACAAAGTCGGTAGAATGATCATGCCGTGTATCATGAGGCCGATTATCACCGTTATCGTATACATGCCGAGTTGACCGCCCATCTCAGTGATGTCATCCATCTCCACGATTTTTCCAGCAATCAGAAAGAGGATCCCAATAGGTGCATACCTGCGAACAGGACCATCCATTCTCAGTCACAAAAGTAAACTACCCAATTATAACGGTGGAAAGAAAACAGATTAAGGATCAGGGATGGATCATCTGTAAAATAAGGTTTCCTAAAGTGTCAATGAGTCATTCTGACATTTTCATGCAAATGAAAAGGAGGTCATGAAACAAGGTCACAAAAAACGAGAGCACAGGGCACATTTCTGTCCAGACGAAGAGGAAATTCATCTAATTCTAGTGTAAGCTGAAGGTTATTATGAGGCGTTTCTGTCAATGTGTTATTGTAAGTCACAAAGTTAATCTCATACATTACTACTCCAATAAACATATAAATAACAATACATTTGAATAAATATTTATTGCCTATTTGAAATTATAATGGTTGATATGGCTCATGGCTGCATTCATTTGATCAATTACATAGTAAAAACAGGAAATATTATTACATTTTTTCTATTTTAAAATGTAATTTATTTCTTTGACAGCAAATCTGAATATTCAGCATCATTACTCCAGTCTTCAGTGTCACATGATCCTTCAGAAATCACTCTGCTGCTCAATAAATATTTCTCAATAATGCTGCTTCATATTTTTGTGGGAACAGTAATATATTTCTTTTCTTTGATGAATATTAAGTTCAACAGAACAGCATTTGTTTAAAATAAAGATCTGTTTCAACATTATACATGCCTTTACAATCACGATTTTACTGAATAAAAGTGTTAATTTTTTATAATAAAATGACTGATCCCTGAACTTTTGAATATTAATATAATATTTTTATTTAAGTGATTTAAGTGATAAAAATGTGATAAAGTTACCAGTTAAGATACACTTGATAACATGTTATGCTCCCTGTTAATGGATATGTTTCAAATAAGGAACGAATATTGGGAAATCCATCCTAGGCAACATTAACGATAGTTTTTTTCTCTCTCTCAAAGGTTTGTGTGTCTGGGATCACTCACCACATAACAAAAGCAACAAGTTTCATGATGGCCTCGTTGAGGGAGTCGAAGAAGTCTCGGAGAGCCTGTCCCTGTTCCTTCATACTCCCGATGATCAAACCGAAGCACATTGAAAACACCACCAGCCCGAGGGCATTGACCCCGTTGGTGGAGCCTGGGAGAGGAATCACTTCCTCTTGGGAAATCTCCTGGGTGGCGTTCGTTAGGTTGAATATTGAATCGTTCACGATCATCTTCACCTTAATGATCCTCTTGCCATATTGGGTCTTGAACTACAGGAAAAAAGAGAAGGAACTAGTTTTAAAAATCAGCAAGAATAAATCAAACTAATCATTGTTTATGATTATTGTTGAACGGAGATATTTTGAGTGATAGGATGAAGGGAAAACATTCATACCTGTTGAGTGCAGGCTTGAACCAGATTAGGAGGAAACATGTTCCTGCAAAAGTAATTCAGCACGTGTTGAATAAAGTACTTGGTTAATATCAGTATTTTGGAGTAAACGATGGGCTGTCGCATTACCTGATGAGGTCCAGGAAGGCATCAGCCGGGCTGATCTTCTCGATCTTCTGCTGTTTGGCGAATTCATCTTTTGAGCCTTTGCCCGGGTGGATAATCAGAACCATAATGATGCCGATAAACACGGCGATGAAAGTGGTGGTCATGTAGTATATCACCGCACGCATGCCCATCTTTCCAGAGGCACGACTGTCCAGAGCTGCCATGCCTACACAGAATCAATACGATTTTAATGAAATCAGGTCTTGTACGAAGATTTTGATACAAAAATCCAACCAGAATTTGAACAGACATGAAAAATGGTGGTGGTGAAAAATTATTAATTTAGCTGGACTATATCGTTTGATCTAAGCAGAAGTCAATTTGCTTAGGCAAGATAACTTATAAATTAAGGTTCAAATTTTGAATGCGGTCCTGATCCACAGACCAGAGGAGAAAGCAGCCATTGTTCGTCCTGGGGGCCCAAACTCCAGAATCTTTTAAACTCCAGAGCCTTTTAAGTTTAGCCTCTCAGTTAACAATTTCCTCTGTTCACACTCTATGTCTCTCGACCATACTTCTCTCTCTCTCATACATTGCATTCGCTCATCTTCTCTCTCTGTCCTGGACAGGCCTGGGAAATTCCTCCAGCGGCCCGTTTCAGGTCACGCCCCCCTCTCTCTGTCTCCAGGGCAACAGCAAACACTCTCCCAATGCACTCGTATCAAACTAAAGAAATGACTCATGTTGTGCAGATACAAAGAAGTGAATACATAAAACGGCACCATCTTACACCCACGTGTGGCACAATTACCAAATAAAATGCCCAACAAATAATAATGTAATAACTTCATTTAAATAATAATATTTATTTGTAGTAGTTATTATTTAAACATTATTTTATTATATCAAATTATTAATAAAATTGTAATATTATTAATAATATAATTATAATTATATTATAGTATATTATATTATTTATATTATATTTTATTTATTAATTTATTAATTATATTATATTATATTAATAATATATTAATATAATTATATTAATAAAAAAATAGCATTATTTAATTTAACCCTAAAACCGTATTCTGGACAAATGTGGGCAAAATAGTTTTGATTTATTTTTTAAAAAATACTTCCCTTGATCTGAGCGGTTCAAGACTTGGCTACTTTTCCTTAGTTTGCCTCCTGAACACAGACACATTTTTTTTTTACTCAATTCTACAAAAAAAAAAAAAAACAACAACTCCTTAATCTTGTATTTGGGTCAAAAATGGGCACCCATAGAAATGAATGGGAAAAACTGTCATTTAGAGCATTCTAAAATAAGCCAAAATAAGACACCAGGTGACAGCAAAGTCACTTCATCTTTAGGTTTTAGCTCTAAGAACTTATTGGAATGATATTTTAATGTAGTTAAAAAAAATAAAACATAAAAATAAGCATAATTTACATAGAAAATATGGTACATTTTGAAGTAAATACATTTGAAAAATACCCCCCAAAAAATAAAAAAAACACCATAAATGGATAGACAAAACTTTATCGAAGACAGTGATATAAAATTTATAATAAATAAAAATTAGGATCACACCCGAGTCCTCTGTGCCCACATTTGTCCACAATTATTCACTAAAATTAGTCTAGTCTAGTTTAGTTCTGGTTTAGGCTCAGACTAAAATACATGTTTGAGCTGTTTTAACTGAAAGCAACAGGCATGTCTGCCATAGTTTTGTCTCAAGATGCACACCAGTAATGTTTTTTTCTAAGGCACATTTATAAAAGCTACTTAGGCTTAATCTTGGCTTAATCTAAGCCCTGTCTGTGAAACCAGGCCTTTAAGTTTCAGTCACTAATTCTCTCACATATACAGTGACTTGAATTGTTTTTTCTCTGTGTTGGCATTAATTGGCCGGTCCTTCCTTTCCATGCCTCTTTTAATCCCGTTTCTCTTTCACATGAATTACTTCAAAAGTCCAGCCACTCCCACAATTCCACATTCACATCATTCTCACGTTCTCATTCTATTAGTGTCCTTGTTTTACTATGTCCTTCCTTCACTGATTTGCTCTTTACTTGTCTGTTAGTAAAATTCACAGGGCCTTGGACAACTTTTTTAGGGTCCCATCAGCTCAGACCCAATGAGAAGCTATTGAGGATCTTCCTCGAACCGCCCCATTTTCACTTGTATTCTTTTAATTAAACCCCAGGTTCACATACAAGGCTTAAGCTAGTCCCAGACTAAAATGCATATTTTAACTGAAAGCAACATGCACTGACATATCTTGGTGTCATTGTTTGGTCTCAATATGCACGTTTATAAAAGCTAATTAAATACCGTAATTAAACGAAGGCCTAATCCTGGCTTAATCGAAGCCCTGTCTGTGAAACCAGGCCTACACTGTAAAAAAAAACTGTTGGTTTAACTTTAAAAAAGAAGTAGCCTGGTTGCCTAAACATTTTGAGTTCATTGAAATGAAAAAATTGAGTTAATACACTGAAGGAGATTGATTTAATCATCAGAAACTCAAAATATTATGTTATCTGAACCACATAAATAATTTAAGTTGATTTGACAAAAGAAAAATGTTGTGATTACAAATCATGAAAATATTTTTTTACAGTGAGTTCCAGTTTCCTGTTTTTGTATGAAGCATTTTTATATCGCGTGAGGTCGAACTGTTGCATATCTGAAAAAATAATAATAATAATAATAATAAAAACAATAAAACATCATACCTGTAATCAAACTTGAGATTAGAAGGGGAAGCACGAGCATCTGCAGCATTCGCATCAATAGTTCACCAGGAAAGGAGAAATACTTCACTTCCCTGTATGACATCTTATATGGTCTCAGAGCAAATCCCAGCGCAATACCTGAATAAAACATAAACTGGTGAATACTGGTGGCGTGGTGCGGTGGTTTGAGAGGTACTGTAGATGTGTGTCAAAGCAACTAACTTCAGTTTAGATGGCTTCTGGAACAAACTTTCACACTATGAATGAATGTAATTTCAGGTGCACTGACCGAAGACCACAGCTCCAACGGTGAACAGCACAAAAGCATTTCTTCTCAGAAAGGACTTGACGTCCTCTTTACTGATGTCTTCGACTTTCTTCCTCGCCTTTAGGGAACGCAGTTGCATTCTCTCGCGGAACTGCTGCACGCGACTGCGCGCGCGCGGCTTCTCCCCGGTACTCTTGGTCATGCTGGCGGTGTCACTCTCGACACACTGAGATCAAGCTGGGCTGAACCGGTGACCCAAAACAGACCCGACGCTAAAAACAAGAGAGAATGAGACGAACTCTGCCACACACACTGCTCTAAACCCTAAAGTTAAAATGGGAAAGAAATCAAAAGAATATATTAATTGCGATTAATCGCATGCAAAATAAAAGTTTGTGTTTACATTATAGCCTATATATGTGTGTGTGCTGTGTATCATTATTTTGTATAAATACATATGCATGCATGTCTATATTTAAGAATTATTTGCACGTAAATTTTGTATAAATAAATACATAATCTATATTATGTATAAATGTAAATATTTTATATATGAATAACATATTTTCTTAAATATATACATGCACGTGTGTTCATTTATATATACAAAATAATTACACACAGCACACACAAATATATTATGTAAACACAAACTTTTATTTTGGATCTTTGCACAGCCCTAATTTAAATATATGATATGCAATTTAATTTATAAATGAAAGCTTTTTATCAATGCAATAAAATCGAAACAAAGTAAATAAATCAAAAAATAAACATACCATACATATATATTTCTTATGCATTATACATACTACTAAATGTATGCAATGTTACAATTCAAGTAAATAAAAGGATTTTTATTTTAGAGATGATAAAATTAATTTCCTCCAGTTTTTTTATCTTGTAGCTTGCATGGTTCATCAATTCACAGTGAACCACATGAATATCTCTGTGCATATATTTATATATGTCAATTTGCATTAAATATTTTACCCACAGATAACTTATTGTTTAATTATTTTCCAGGCAAATGCTCCTCAGGCCATAAAAACCATTCAGCTAGCTACAAGTAGCTGGGATAATAAGAGCTGCTTACCTGCTTCCAGTGAGCTCTTGTGCTGAGATGCCCTGAGTGAGCCAGTCTGTGCTGGGAATTTAATAACCTTCCACCAGTAAGAAGCTCCTGATACTCAGGATCTCAAAGGGGGTGGAGCTTGCAAACTCCAAATAGGAGATTCTCGAGACTTAAGTGAAGGGGGCCCAGCTGTGGTACATGATGGAATGGCAGGAGGGGGTCATTGCTCGTTTCTCACATGAAATTATGATAAAAAAAAAGATGTTCAGATGCTGTCTGCTTTTCAAGCTTTCCTTAAGAAGACACATGAGGCCAACCTTGTGCCATTCAACTAAGAGATCAAAACTCACATCCGTTAAATCAGTTTGAAGGGGAAGAATAAACACTTGACTCTCGGCATATGGCAAGCCGTTTCAGCTTAAATTGTACCCAGCCTTACTCGTCGGAATTACATTTTTACTAGTAAGAATTCGATTAGAGAGCTCTACAATTCAATTATTACTAGAATTACAATCGCAGAGCTATCTAATTGAATTCTTACAAGAAACAATTCCAATTAGAGAGCTCTACAAATGAATTTTTACCGTGTCTCCATTGACCTCAATTAATTTTTAATTGGAGAGCTCTGAATTTTTTAGTAAAAACATGAATTAGAGATATGTAGCTATAATTGCAGAGCTCTGCAATTGAGTTGTTACTAGTAAGAATTGAATTAGAATGCTCTGTATTTGTAATTCTTACTAGTAACAATTCAATTAGAGAGCTCTGTAATTAAAAATGAATGGAAGTCAATGGAGACTAGTAAAAATTCATTTGAGCTCTCTAATTGTAATTGTTACTAGTAATTACAGAGCTCACTAATAACTGCTACTAGTACGAATTGAATTGTAAAGTTCTCTAATTGAATTCTTACTAGCAAAAATGAAATTACGAGTAAGGCTGGGTTCAATTTAAGCTAAAACGGCTTGCCATACTCGGCAGGTCTTTGAGCTCTTCAGATGACACTCGTGATGGGACTTCCTGCGGGGTGAAAGTTGTTTCACACACTCACCTCTCCCACAGAACTTCCTTCGTCTGTGAACCGTTCCTGTCCCGTCGGGTGGCGTCACCCTGTGTAATTTACATATTCAGTGACTTAACCCAATTAACGGTTTTGTGCGTCGTGCATACAAAAATTGCAAATGCGACAAATTATTTTGGGCATATTTTATTTTATTGGATCTCACATTGCAGAAAATATAAAATAGGGTGACACACATTTAAACATTTTGGACCTATATATATATATATATATATATATATAGCCTATATATATATAAAATATATATATTCATCAGGATTTTTTGATAAATAAATAAGAGCAGCATTCATTTTAACTATATTTTTTTGTTGCATTATAAATGTTACATTGATTTAATGCATCCTTGCTGAATAAAAATATCAATTTCTTAAAAAAAAAAAAAAAATCGTAACGTTCCCTGAAAGGGTAGTGGTTGGAATGTTGAGTATATACCAGATCCGGAATGTTGCATTGAGCATCAGCATCCAGGAGCGCAACTATCCATTAGATAATGGCATTTTTACGTGACTGCTCAATGATACAGAGGCATATGGTTTTACATATTTCTTCGTGCATATGAATGATGTTATGATGTAGGTCTCTGTCTTTCTCAGAATGAGTTGGTCCTCTTCACTGGGCTCTTGGAATGTCTCTGCTTTTGTCTGGCCTTTGTGAGAGTAATCATAAACAGTGCTCGCCTTGAATGTTTAATTTGGACCAAACACTTCCAGTAACCCCTCTCTCCGACCCCCATCACCCTCCCGTTCTCTTGCACTTCGCAGTCGACAAAGAGACGAAGCACAAAAGAAGCTTTCAGCCTTTCTGATTACAGTTTTGAGGAAGACTTGTAGTTTTTGGGCGAGTGCACTGGGTTCCCTGAACTTGTTGAGTCTGAGAGTTCGGATGGAGTAGAATAAGTTATCAGTTTTACAGCATCAAACATCTTAACTCACTGAAATCACTTGTTTCATGCACATTTCCTCTTGACCTTCAACCATCAGTCATTATATGGTTGCATATTCCTCTGTAAGACTCTAATCGAGGGATGTGTGAGACAATTCAATCTCATTTCTGTCTCGAAGAAAAAATGTTTTCTTTTTAAATATATATTGAGATTTGAGAAACACTGTTTTATTCATCATTAGGCAAAATACGTTTGATGCAGTCTATACCAGGTGTAAGATAAAAGTGTCCGGATGAGAGAAGGAAGGGTTTTCCAGTCTCTGTGAGATCAGGGGCTTTTAGAGTCCCACTGCGATGAGCAAACTCAGTGAGTCGGCCGACATCAATGGCTTATCACCCAGCAACCATTGAAGCCATTAGCAGAGATTCTGCTCATTCACACACATTCAGCAGGTCCGCAGGGATGCCGCTTTGAGCAAAGAGGCTCTTTGGCCTCACTAAACAAAACATCATATTGAAAAACCACCAGATGATCAAAATGGAAGCAGGAAGAGAATAACATATGTGTCACTGTGTCTTTATTTATGAGAGTTTTATGCAAAATACTTGATCAAAGAATTAGTTTCGTAATAATGTGCTTATGGGTTTACACAGGTCCAAAAAAATCATCATTTGGAATTATTTATTATTTTTTTAAATTATAATAATTTTAATGGATATGAAGAAACTTTCTTAATATATATATATATATATATATATATATATATATTAGGGCTGTGCAAAAGTTAATTGCGATTAATCGCATCCAAAATAAAAGTCTGTGTTTACATAATATATTTGTGTGCGCTGTATATAATTATTTTGTATATATAAATACCTATGCATGCATGTATATATTTAAGAATTATTTGCGCTTAAATTCTGTATACATCTATGAATACATAATCTATATTATATAAATATAAATATTTTATATATGAATAACACATTTTCTTAAATATATACATGCATGTGTGTGTATTTATATATACAAAATAATTCTATACAGCACACACAAATATATTATGCAAACACAAGACTTTTATTTTGGATGCGATTAATCGCAATTAATTTTTGCACAGCCCTAATATATATATATATATATATATATTATAAAATAATTATTAAATAATTCATAGTATTGCATAATACTTCAACTTCATTCTCCTGAAAGAAAACTTTAACTACTTGAAAATGCAGCTAAAATGATAAATATAAAATAAATTTGGAATTTAAAAATACACACACACACACACTATACTGTCTTTTTTCTCAAATTACAGCTTACATCTACCAAATTATTATGTGTGTGTGTGTGTGTTTTGTTCTTAAATTGAATGAAGTTGACAAAATTTAGAGGGCAAAAGGGAATTTCCATGTCTGTAATTCTTGCACTGACCTTGAGTGGACATTTCCCACTCCACGTGACCTTGAGCAATCACTCCTCCATAACCATATTCACACATTTACACCACTATTCAAAGAGGCCGGAACATTCACTCTGAAAGCATTTTGCTGCCTGTTTCACTAAAGGACATTGGGGGACCAGAATCAAAAGAAGACAAAAGACACTTCCGAGTTCACACACTTGGGGAGTGGTTCTTCGGATAGAAGAAGACAGTCACAAAAGGGACTGAAGACGTTAATGCTACTAATATGGAGCGCCAACCTTAATGGAGCTTGTATCTTAAAGGGATAGTTCAGCCAAAAATTAAATATCTGTCATCATTTACTCACTCTAAAGTTTCTTTCTTCTGTTGAACACAAAATAAGATATTTTGAAGAATGTCGATAATCAAACAGGTTGCGGTGGCCATTGACTTCTATGGAAGAAAATACTATATGGAAGTCAGTGGACACTGGTTACAAACATTCTTCAAAATATTTTTCTTTTTAATAAGAGAGAAACTCATACAGGTTTGGAACAACAAAATGACTATCCCTTTAAGAGATTTTCTATTATTTTATCAAAATAAATTGTCTCAAAATCCCTTTGCAAAACCGCGGTATGCGATGATCTGGTTGATGTGAAAAGTTACTTTAAAATGTAACTTTACATTAAGCTCTCAAAAGTTAGGCTATATTAAAGTTGTAAGCTTTAATGTGATTTAAAAAAAGAAAAACATTTGAAATAAAACGGAGGTTATTGTCTCCAAAGGAAAAGATTTTATTTAATCATCTAGCTAATTTCTCAGAGGCCAAATTCAGAGAGTTCTCACCCGAGGCATTATAGCAGCTATCTGTTGCTTCCCATTAAAACTCATTCTTCTATACAAACTTGAAAGTTTGAATATGTGAGGACTGTTAACATGCCGAGAGGAGCGGCATTAGTATTCAGCTCACCCTCTGCGGTAATGAGTAGATCCTCTCTCACAGCTGGTCTCCATGTTAGCAGAACTCATATGCTAACAAAAACTCTTCGTCTGATCCAAAAACGAGATTCAGAGAGGAAGATGTGAGAAATGCGACAACGCAAGTGCTGTCTGTTTAGTTTTGGTGTCGTCATGGTGATGCCACGACGGTTTAGGGAAAAGTCTCCAACTAACAGGAATTCCTGCAGAGAGTTTTGAAGTGAATGCCAGAAACTCAGAAAGGATAAAACATGAAGTGATTGAAGACTCTTTTCCCCGGGGTTTGAGCACTTTTCATCTGGAAGACCAGCCTAAATCAGCTAAGACCAGAAAATGGATGAGGGGTCTCACTCAGTGTGCTGCATTTCTCATACTTTTGGGAAAAAAGCTATTATTTTTTTTAGCTTAAACTAGAACATAACAAAATCATAAGCCTACATTCGAAAAGCCAACATTTCTTAGTTTAGTTTAAATTGAAGTATTCAAATAAAGCGAAATAAACTACAAATAAAGTAAAACTTAAAACGAAATAGGCATAACAAATAAAATGACAAAAAAAACAAAAACATAAAAAAATAAGAAATTAAAATGAAAACAGAAAAAAACTGTTTTTCTGAAAATATATTGTGTAAAAATATCAATATAAAAATATCAATACCAACATAGTGACTGACACTTTTGTTGTGATGTAACTTTTTTTAAATTTTTTTTGCTAAAAATCATTTCGTTGGAAATGGGCTCTATGCACGGCGTTATTTCCGGTGAAGGATTAAGGATGCTCGATAACTTCCGCCGATCATAGAGTCCAATGCAATACCGAGAATTTATATTGAATTTTATACTCCATGGTTATACTAATGAAACGTTAGTCACAAAAACAGATAAAACAGACACCCCTCGTTGTGTTTATGCTTCTTTTTAAAATTATATTAAATAAACATAACTATATATAAAATTACATCTAAACGTATGTACGTTTCGTTTCAAAGACGGGAGGACAGTAAATATTGAAGACTCTGCCATAATCCCGTTTTCTCCGGTTTTCCTCCGCTTTAATCTACACAACCGGAAATGGACGAGCATCCTTACGTCAAATGCGGAACTTATGCGTGCATATAGCCCATAACAATGGGCTCTATGCACGGCGGTATTTCCGGTGAAGCATTAGGGATGCTCGATAACTTCCGCCGATCATAGAGTCCAATGCAATACCGAGAATTTATATTGAATTTTATACTCCATGGTTATACTAATGAAACGTTAGTCACAAAAACAGATAAAACAGACACCCCTCGTTGTGTTTATGCTTCTTTTTAAAATTATATTAAATAAACATAACTATATATAAAATTACATCTAAACGTATGTACGTTTCGTTTCAAAGACGGGAGGACAGTAAATATTGAAGACTCTGCCATAATCCCGTTTTCTCCGGTTTTCCTCCGCTTTAATCTACACAACCGGAAATGGACGAGCATCCTTACGTCAAATGCGGAACGTATGCGTGCATATAGACCATTTCACAAGATGTCAACAACACTGGTCCAGAAGAACTTCCTGTTTCAGTTTTTTAACACTACAAGAAAGCTGGGATAAAATACAACCAACAGAACATTTAAAACTGAATCAAAAAGTTAAACAAACATCTTTAAGAGGTTTTCTCTACATGTGAAATAAAGAAAACAGTTGCAAACTGAAACAGGAAGTGCTTCTGGACCAGTGTTGTTTACATCTTGTGAAATGGTCTATAGCCCATAAAGGCTTAAATAAATGTCTGTTGTCTTCTATTTTCACAAATTTAACGCCACCATGTGGTCACGGTGAGAATAGTTTCAGATTACCTGAGCGGTTCAAACCTATGGGTTCAAATTAAACATTCGGATAAGTTCACCCAAAAATGTATTTACTTACCCTCATGTTGTTCAAAACCTGTATGAGTTTATTTCTTCTGCGGAACACAATTATTACTGTAGGTAATCAATCAAACAGCTGACGGTAGCCACTGATTTCCATATTATAATTTTTCTACTATGGAAGTCAGCGGCTAACGTAACGTTACTACTGACAACAATTTGTTTGTTAAGTTACATTCTTCTCTCATTCTTTTTATTATTATTATTCGACGACAAAAGAAAAAAAAATCATACAGGTCCGTACTCAGTTTGAGGATGAGGATTGTTGACATCTAGAAGAAACTGGAAAAAATAGCGACGGGCAAAATATAAAGCTATAACAAAGTGGCTAGCTAGTAGCTATTAGTTAGCTTTTGAACCCTTTGTGACCTGCAGCGAGGTCAAGTCTTTAAGCTGTAATAAATATAAAATTGGTATCGAATCTCGACCCATATAAAAGCATTACACCGTCATTAAACATGTTTAATTTCATTTTTATTATGACAAATGTACAAGATAGTAAATCATATGAAAGAAACTACAATACAGTTAACAAAAACATCAAAAAGAACAGACGAACACAAAGGACGTTTCTAAAAGCTAAAACCAGACGGCATCTGTCCATCTGCTGTCAAACTACATGAGCCAATTCTCATTAAACACTGGTGTCGACATCCCTCATTACAGAATATCAGATTTTTTAATGTGAAATACAAATATATACTGTTTCATTATAGACTGGGCCTCAATTTTAAATCGGTGTCTGTACCATTGATTTTTATATTACACAAGAAATGAACATCGGCCCAATACTGTTAATAGACCGAAATGCACTGTGGTCTAGTACCTAATGATGCTCTTGATCTCAGCACGTCAAAGTACATTCTCAAGTTTTATTCTCAAAATCTGATGCCCTAATGCCGCAAGAGCAAATGAATCAGCCTAGAAGATATGTGCATGCCAAGCAAAAAAACATTAATGTACAAGACATTTTTACACCGCTTTTGTCCATCAATGCTGACATCAAAACAATAATTCTGTCTGTTGGGCTTTTTTTAATCGAATGCTTTTCCCTCTGAGAACAGATCATTCTTGTAAATGTTTTAGCAATCAGTGGAAATGGGACAGAGAGACCATAAACCCTCAAAGAAAAGACAAAAAGAATGCACTGATGAAAATGAAACGGACGCACGTACAAATGTACCTACGAAACAAATTATAAACAGATGCAATCATAAAAGGACTGCTATGTATACTTTAAATGATTTAAAAATGCTTCTAATATGTTACAGCAAAAACTACAGATATACACACCAGGATAATGCAAGACTATAAGACGGGCGTCTCACACCACGCTGCTCTCGGAAATCATTTTAATGTCATGAATTTCAACCTTTAAAAATAGACGAAACCAGGAGATCAAGAATCTCTTCCTGTATGTCTTGTAGGAAAAATGTATTGCTTGTAATTGATGAAAAACAAAAAACAATAATGTCATACATCACTAGTATGTTTTTAAAAAAGGAAAACATTACAATGAGTATATTCATATATTTACTGTATATAAAGAAAATGAATATAGTGCACCGAAACACAGACATAAGCAGGACGTGATGGGCGAAACAGAATCGAGATATAAAACGAGATGAACAGCACTAAATAAACGTCAAGGAATCCCTCAGAGAAACACATCGGTGCGGGTGAGAGTCCTCAGCATTTGATCAACTTTGAGAGGAAGATTTGGCATTTGACGCATCGAAAAGCTGCCAGAGTAAATAGTGTTTGACTTCAAATTAAAACATGGTGCTAAAACAGTCCGAAGTATGTTGGCATAAGAAAATGAGCAGTTTTTCACTATTAGACATTTCTTAGAAACTTCCAGGAATCTTTTGCTCTAGTGGTGCGAGCAGCTCTACGACCAAGCCATAATTTCAGGTACAAATTACAATTTCCGTAATAAATAGTATAACAAAACAAAGCTTATAATGACATCACTTAATAAAAACAGTTTCCCCACCAAATGAAACCAATCGCTAGAAATTCAACTTCCACTCCAATTGGATTATAAAATATGAACGTTTAAAAATGGCATCTGAGTGGAGCCGAACGTGTGGAATTTCATTGAAATCTGGTTAGTCTCTAGCCCCTCCTCTTTTGTACTGACTCCACCCACTTCCGGTTCTCTCTGAAATGTGCAACTGACAGCAGTGGAGATCAAAACGCAAGTGAACTGGACAAATGTCAGGTGAGCGTGAGCATGGCTGAGTGATTAGTGTAAAAAGAGGTTTTAGAGGTTGTTTCCAGAGAGGGTTTGTTTGCTTGTCTGTTGCTTATTGAACAAAAACAATACTTTAAAAGGAATATCTCGGGGAGTCTCTCGGAAGGATTGCGTTTTCCTTCCCTTGATGCTTCTTGCTCAGTAAAATATTTACAGCTATTATTAATGTGCCGCCAACGCCGAGCTGTCCCTGATCTGCTCCGCTGGCACGTTGAACGGGGACTGTTGACATGATCCGTGCTGAAAACAGGATGAGGAAAAAAAAAAATTGTAAAAAAAGAAAGAAGTTATAGCTGTTCACTGTTGCAGACATAGTCTACGAGGTCTGTGACGCCCAAAAGGTCGTCTTCATCTTCGTCCTGCGCGGGGATCTCCAGGCCATTCGGCGCTGAGGATACAGCCGAGGGGGCGCTGCCGTTTTTCGGTGTCACTCCCACCTCGGGTCGTGGCACGAGGCCCTCTAAACCCTTCATTGGGCTTTGTCCGTTAGTGGGAGGAAGCTCCACCAAGTTGTAGTCCAGTGGACTGGGCCCTTTGACAACGGTTTCCTCTGACTCTTTCTCCTGCGGGCTCTTCTTCACCTCCTCCTCCTCCTCATCTTCACTTTCGTCAGAGTCGATGCGGTTCACGCGCTTCCGGACGGGCCGCTCCTCTTCCTCGGATTCGTCCGAATCGTCGTCGTCTTCGTCATCATCCTCTGACTGCCTCCGGCGTTTAAGGGACAAGCGTCTGCGCCGTTTCCTGGATTCTTCCTCGGACGAGTCCGCTCTCAGCTTCTTGGGCTTCCTGTCTTCTTCATCAGATTCAGCTGACTGGTAACTAACTGGAGCAGCAAGTTAGAACACACCGTTAGTCTGAACCATTCCAGTTAAACTAATTAAATCACAGCATTTTTGCCTACAGATATATCGTCCAGGCCGATTAGTTGACCTATATTATTTTATGTACTAAAGATATAATAATATACTATAAGAACATACTGTATAATACTATATTTAGTAATTACAGTTGGTAAGTTGAATGTCTTTTTTTCTTGCAACTTTATTTCTCATAATTTGCGACTTTATTTCTCACAATTGCGACTTTATTTCTCATAATTGTGACTATATCTCGCAATTGCGACTTTATTTCTCATAATTGCGACTTTATTTCTCATAATTGTGACTTTATTTCTCATAATTGCGACTTTATTTCTCATAATTGTGACTATATCTCGTAATTGCGACTTTATTTCTCATAATTGCGACTTGCAATTGCGACTTTATTTCTCATAATTGTGACTTTATATCTCGCAATTGCGACTTTATTTCTCATATTTGAGACTTTATATCTCGCAATTGCGACTTTATTTCTCATAATTGTGACTTTATATCTCGCAATTGCGACTTTATTTCTCATAATTGCGACTTGCAATTGCGACTTTATTTCTCATAATTGCCACTTTATTTCTCATAATTTGCGACTTTATTTCTCAAAACTTTATTTCTCATAATTTGCGACACTATATCTCGCAATTGCGACTTTATTTCTCACAATTGCGACTTTATTTCTCAAAACTTTATTTCTCATAATTTGCGACACTATATCTCGCAATTGCGACTTTATTTCTCACAATTGCGACTTTATTTCTCATAATTGTGACTATATCGCGCAATTGCGACTTTATTTCTCATAAATGCGACTTTATTTCTCAAAACTTTATTTCTCATAATTTGCGACACTATATCTCGCAATTGCGACTTTATTTCTCACAATTGCGACTTTATTTCTCATAATTGTGACTATATCGCGCAATTGCGACTTTATTTCTCATAATTGCCATTTTATATCTCGCAATTGCGACTTTATATCTCGCAATTGCGACTTTATTTCTCATAATTGTGACTTTATATCTCGCAATTGCGATTAATTCTCAAAATTGCGACTTTATATCTCGCAATTGCAACTTTATTTCTCACAATTTTGACTTCATATCGCAATTGTGAGATAAAAAGTCGCAATTATTTTATTTATTTTTTTATTCAGTGACGGAAACAAGCTTCCATACATCAAAGACTTATTTTACATCTTGTGAAAACTGAAAAGAGCATACCACCACTTTAAATTAAAGTAATAATTTCTTTAAAAATAAAACACATCTGATCCTTTTGAACACACACACACTTTGTGCTTATATCACTCAACCCTGAATAATTCTAGCAATAAATATTATATAAGAATATAGTGACATTACAGAGGTCAAAGTTATAATGATTCAGGCTTATGTTGTGAATATGCACAGGTGTAAATGGCACTGACCTTCACTGTCAGAGCTGGAAAGACGTCTGCGTTTCTTCTTTTTGTCTTTGTTGGTGCTGGCCTGTGAGCCATCAGAATCTGAAGTTTCACAGTAGTTCACCTGCTGCTTACGGCTCCGATGGGACCGTCGAAAGCGGATGTCCAGATCGCTGTCACTGTATTCACTAGAGCCTTCTGTCACTGCATGCAAACAATCACACACAATGGGAAGTCAAACAGAGAAATATATCAGCGAATAGAGTGTAAACCACAAGTATGGTACAAATTATGGCTTAAAACTCACATTTTTGATCTTTTTCAACAAAAAAGTTTTTTTGTCTACCTCAGCAGGTCTAGGTCTTTTTCTAACAATTACATAAACATAAGAAATAAACATTAAATGAAAAATAACATCTCGATAATATAAATAAAAGTTGGCAGAATATATAACCTCAATTAAACAACTCCTTTGTTGGCTTGTAGTTATTGAGAAACTAAACATTTCTTATGTTTATTTAACCATTTTTATTGAGCTTGACCAATGCAGTCAATGCTAAGAAGCTAAATGCCTCACCCATCTCTTCCTCCTCCTCCTCTTCATCACTTTCTTCCTCCTCTTCGTCAGAGTATCCTCTGGGTCTGCGTCTCCTGCGTGGCGGCTGCCTTCTGTTTCGATACCGGCTTGTTGCCTTTCTGTTTGAAGGTCTTATCTGCGGGCCGCCCGCATCGCTCCCGAAGTCACTGTCCTCAAAGGACCGGGCTTCTGCTTCACTCTCTGCCTCGTTATCAGACGCCACAAACTCCTCTTCTGAACTGCAGACCAATCAGAGCAGAGCGAGTGCTATTTCACCACAGAATTCTATGATACTTTATAGGAAAAGTTCGGTATTTTACACTTAAAGCCCTGTTTTAAGATAGTTTCTGATGAAATCGAAATTTGGCCTGATCATTTTTTTTCTCTCAAAATTTCAATCTTAACCATTCTATTTCATCAGAAACAATCTTAAAACAGGGCTTTAAGTGTAAAATACCGAACTTGTCCAAAAAAAAAACTTTTGCTGATAATTTACTCACCCCCATGTCATCCGAAATGTCCATGTCTTTCTTTCTTCAGTCGAAAAGAAATTAAGGTTTTTGATGAAAAAATTCCAGGATTTTCTCCATATAATGGACTTCAATGGGGTCCAAATGGGGTCCAAA
Source organism: Pimephales promelas (assembly GCF_988280905.1). Classification (NCBI taxonomy): domain Eukaryota; kingdom Metazoa; phylum Chordata; class Actinopteri; order Cypriniformes; family Leuciscidae; genus Pimephales; species Pimephales promelas. Next base: position 1,649,250 of record NC_142791.1, on the reverse strand, counting down.
TGAGTTTCAGTGCAGCTTCAAAGGGCTTTAAACAACACCAGACGATGAATAAGGGTCTTATCAAGCGAAACGATCGGCCATTTAAAAAATAAATAACAAAGTTTAAGTTTTATAAGCACAAATGGTCGCCTTGCTCTGTTCTGTGATGAGCGTTCGTGACTCTCCTGTTCGAACTCGTTCATCAAAATGAACAAATCTTTTTTCGAGTCATTTCATTCATTTGACAAACGAAATGACTTGAAAAAAAGATTCATTCATTTTGAAAGCCCTTTGAAGCTGCACTGAAACTCTCATTTGGACCTTGAACCATTTGGTTCCCATTGAAGTCCATTATATGGAGAAAAATCCTGGAATTTCTTAATTTCTTTTCGACTGAAGAAAGAAAGACGTAAGAAGAAATAAAGTTTTTTTTGAAAGTGAACTAAAATGAAATGCTGTTGAACAGAACCTGTCGCTGAGACGGAACTCGTCTTCACTCTCTTCCTCGTCCACAGTGCTGTCGCTGTCCAGATCGTTGAGACGCCGCCGCTTCTTCTTCTGAGCTGCACTGGGTCTCTGCGGCCGGCCGTTCTCCTTCCCTTCCTCCTGTAGAATGGTGGATATGTCCTTCCCTCTGTGGCCCGTGATGTTCGCCATGTCCTTCCCCCGGCCTGCACCTATTGGTCACATTCGATCGGTCTAAACTCATATGTTCAAGCTCAAATATCAACATGATAAACCCTTGAAGCACTTGAAGGAAACGCCCCCCACCTCCTCCTTCTGCCTCTTTGATGTCTTCCTCAATCGCCTCTTCGATCGCTTCGTCAAACTCATCAAATCTGACAAAAATGTAACAATAAACAATGAATAAAGATAATGAAAAAGTTGCAATATGTAAACCCAGGAGACAGACTGACATACCTGTAGCTTATGTATTTCTTCGCCCTGGTTGATCTACGTCCCCAACTTTTGCTCTTCTTCGTCTCCTCTTTCACCACCACCTCTTCCTTTTCTTCTTCCACTTCAACCTTCAAATAAAAAGTTTTACTTTTACAACAGAGTACAACATTATTCAAAAATTTGGGGTCAGTGATTTTTTCTTGCTTATTTTCAGTTTAAAAGTGACAATAAAGACATTTATAAATGTACAAATTATTTATTTCTATTTCAAATAAATGGTGTTCTTTTGAACTTTCCATTCATCAATTTATAAAAAAATCCACACAAAAAAAAAACTTCTTGATTCAGCTTTTTCAACACAGGAATAATTTACACTTTAAAATGTATAACAACAGAAAACAGTTATTTTAAATTGTAATAATTTCCCTCAAAATTACAGTTTTTAATCAGATAAATGCAGCCTTGGGTGATGAGAGACTTCTTTAAAAATAAAAAATGTACCAATCTCAAACTTTTGAACAGCAGTGTTAATTATGATCACAAATTATTAACAATTATAATGATGATGGGATTCCTCATTTGTAAGTTGCTTAGGATAAAAGCGTCTGCTGAATGATTAAATGTGATGACAATTAAAAAAATAAAACTTTAAATATTACCTCTCAAGAATTGAAATGGTAATAATTAAGCTTAAAAGAGATCATGTGAGATTACACATTTTTCAAGTCCATTCTACAATCTTTAAAAAAATCGTTCAGCTTTACGACAGAAGATTAGATTACTTTTCACACTATTAAGCGGGTTTTTTCCATGCCACCTGATTTGGTGTAAAAGTCGGATCAAATTTTAGGATCTAAAAGCATTATTTAATTCACTTGTTTAATATGTTTCTTCAGGAATATTAACATTTTAAAAATAAATAAGGATTCACAAATTTCAACAAACACTGCCGCCCAGAGGTGTAAAGAGTACCTGAAAACCATACTTGAGTAAAAGTACAGATACCTTACAGCAAAAAGGACTCCATTACAAGTTAAAAGTCACCAATTCCAATACGATTTGAGTAAAAGATTGTTACTAGTACAGACTGTAGGCTCAAAGATGCACCAGTCCTCAACACCTGAGAGACATCCCAGTGAAAGACATGAAACAGAGCAATCACTTTAGCTTTCTAAAATCAAAATAAAACTGAACAGCACAAAATTGCAAAAGGTCGACACAACAGCCTCTTAAACATCCACAAACAGTCAAGCTCAAGTGCTCAAAAAGAGCATAAGTAAACCAACATCCTTCAGGTCCCTCCTATATCATGATAAATAAAATAATGTTAAGTAAAAACAAATAGTCAAAGGCTACTCGCACTGGACGTGCTGGTTTAAGCCTCGTCACATGTCCTCATCTATAACACCTGCTATTACAACTACCTGCTAATGCGCTCGATTCACGTAAAGCAGCTATATAAGGCCAAATCACTCACGATGTAGTACCTTTAATGCCCTGTAGATGCCGATATCGCTTCTTTTGTAGCAGAAATAAACTGCTGCAGAAAAAGTTAGGTGCCATGCAAAATGAAATGAGTAATTGTATTACTCACCACAAATGTATTGGAGTAAAGAGTATATATACTTTTAGTAGTTGAGTAGAGAGTAAAAGTTGTTAATGTCTTGTGATACTCAATAAAACTACAAAGTAGGCCAAGTACAGAAACCGATTACATTTACTCAAACACTTTACAGTACTACAGACTACTTACAGAGGGTGTGATGATGTTCTCCAAACTGATGCCAACATACACCAGTCGCTCTTTTCTGTGAGGAAATAAACAAAAATGACAATGTTTCAGGCCTGAAAATAATTCCTCGTATGGACTGAACGGCTAACCTACAGGCAGACGAATAAATAGTGCAAATAGAGTGCCGAAGTGATGACGTCACTTCGGGAAGCTAGCGGCGCATGGGTTCCCTCGGTCGAAAAGCAATGCATTTTCCCCATAGACTTTTGGAAAATCGCTAAAAATAAGATCTGAGTTGTGACCCTTACACGTTTTGTCTATCAAGATAATCTTTACAAGTTAATCCAAAATGTATACATTTTGAAGCCTATATAAAGTTTTTTTAAAAACACAAGCATTCACAATAAAGTTAAAAAAAAAACACAAGCAGGTTATAACTGTGTGTTTTATGTCATAGATCAAAACGTGAAAATATTTAGAGGCGATTTAGCAAAAACCCATTCAAAAATCCCATAGGCTTTAGAGCGAGGGAACCGTAGTGCTAAAATGCTAACTCACTTCCGCGTTTTGGCCTACAGAGTGACGTCGTAACTTCGGCACTCTATTGATATTGTAGAATAGTCAAGAACTTTACTGCAAACAAATTCACTTGAGCTGGTCTAAATTTCTCCATTCACCTTCGCTCTGCACGTTCTTTCTTTTTGAGGGCGGCATCCAAATTCAGCAACTGCTCTTCGAGCCTGTCGCAAAGTTGTTTCTGCGAGAGAATTAAAGAGGATCAGCATCTGAAAAGCCAAATAGACTCACGAAATCTGAATTGACTCACATGCTGGCAGGGGGGACAGAACCATTCCCCATCTGGAATGATCATGAGCGGAGGACGCAGACAGGCAGTGTGGTAGCCGCTGTCACAGGAATCACACAGGAGTATCTAGGTGAACAGAAACCAGAGGTTAAATGCAGAACTGAATTGAAGATGAAGATGCTTTGTAGAAAAGTGTCGCACCAGCTCGGGATGATTGGGAAGGCCACAGTGTTTGCAGGGGTCGTCATTGGGTGGACCATCGTCTGATGAAGAGGTAGAGGAGTCCGAGCTGTTCCGCTCGCGGTGTCGGTTTCTCCTTCTCTTCTTGGTCTTCTCCACCTTATAGTCTTCATCGCTGTCGTCCTCCTCCGTCTCCTCGAACTCACTCTCGCTCTCCTCCTCATCATCGTCATCTTCAGAGCATTTCTTTTTACGTCTCGTACGAGACCACGGTTGTCGTTTTCGACGTCTCCCGACCTGTTGAAAGACGAGTTACACTGTAAATTACTTTTTTTCGGTACGATTTTTGATTTCATGCAACGAAGACACTTTAAATTAAGCAAACAGTAAAGACATTTTTAATTTAAAAAAATATTTTTTTTTATTTTAAATAAATGCTGTTCTTTTGAACTTTCCTCAAAGAATGCATCAGTTTCCACAAACATATAAAGCAACTGAGCTGTTCTCAGCATTTAAAAAAAAACTTTTGCACATCCAAGATGTCCGTGTCTTTCTTTCTTCAGTCGAAAAGAAATTAAGGTTTTTGATGAAAACATTCTAGCATTTGTCTCCATATAATGGACTTCAATGGGAACCAAACGGTTCAAGGTCCAAATGAGACTTTCAGTGCAGCTTCAAAGGGCTTTAAACGACACCAGAATAAGGGTCTTATCTAGTGAAACAATTGGCCATTTTAAAAATAAACAAAAAAGTTAAAGTGTTATTAGCACAAATGCTCGCCTTGCTCTGTTCTGATGCACGTTCGTGACTCTCCTGTTCGAACTCGTTCATCAAAATGAACGAATCTTTTTCCGAGTCATTTAGTTCATTGAATGGCCTATCGTTTCACTAGGTAAGACCCTTATTCATCGTCTGGAATCGTTTAAAGCCCTTTGAAGCTGCACTGAAACTCTCATTTGGACCTTGAACCGTTTGGTTCCCATTGAAGTCCATTATATGGAGAAAATCCTGAAATATTTTCATCAAAAACCTTAATTTCTTTTCAACTGAAGAAAGAAAGACATGGACATCTTGGATGACATGGGGGTGAGGAAATTATTATCAGCAAAAGTTTTTTTTAAAAGTGAACTACTCCTTTCGGGCTGTGATCGGATCTTCCGGCATGCAATGATCTCAAAATAAACAACAGAATAGTTCACTGATCACAGAATGAATGTTTGGCCATGGACATAGCAGTCCCCTGACCCAAATCCCATAGAAAAACTGTGGGATGAGATGATGAAAAGGAGTACACGAGCATAGACCTCTGAATCTGAAGGATCAGATATCTTATAACCTTATTACACATTATAGGAGAAGATCCAGAGATGTTATCTTGGTAAAGTGAGGTTGCACAGACTATTAAATGAAGAGGTGCTAATATATACATTTCAGAAAAAGAGTGTTTTTCTTTCAACTATTGGACTATTGAAGAAGGGAAATTTTTAAATCATATTTTATTTACAGTGGTGGTAATAAGTTTGGACACCCATGCTAAAGTTGCCTAAATGAGCAATAAAAAATCATCTTTTGGATATTGATCTTAATGCCTTAATTAGAAAAATGAGGAAAACTCCAACCTTTAAGGACACAAATTTTCTTTGTGAATGAATAATGTATCATAAATAAATAAATGTTTTTCCTTAAAATACAGGGTGCATACTGTAAGTCAGGACACCCCTATGTTAAATTCCCATAGAGTCAGGCAGATTTTTATTTTTAAAAGCCAGTTATTTCATGGATCCAGGATAATATGCATCCTGATAAAGTTCCCTTGGCCTTTGGGATTAAAATATCCCCACATCATCACACACCATTCACCACACCTAGAGATTGGCATGGGGTACTTTCCATAAGATCATCTTTCAATGCAAATCAAACCAGCTATTAGGCTAACTGAAGTAAAACATGCCAATCTCTAGATGTGGTGAATGGTGTGTGATGATGATGTGGGGATATTTTAATCCCAAAGGCCAAGGGAACTTTATCAGGATCCATGAAATAACTGGCTTTTAAAAATAAAAATCTGCCTGACTCAATGGGAATTTAACATAGGGGTGTCCTGACTTACTGTATGCACCCTGTATTTTAAGGAAAAACATTTATTTATTTATGATACATTCACGAAGAAAATCTGTGTCCTTAAAGGTTGGAGTTTTCCTCACTTTTCTAATTAAGGCATTAAGATCAATATCCAAAAGATGATTTTTTTATTCCTCTTTTTAGGCAACTTTAGCATGGGTGCCAAAACTTATTCACACCACTGTAGCAAGGGTGCCGATATTTGTGGAGACCACTGTAAATAATAAACATATGTATTTTAAATTAATGTTGACAGGTACCTTTGGTTTCGTTTGGCCATCTGGCTCAGCTTTCTTGGGTTTCCTCTGTACAGATTCCTCATCCTCCTCTTTTTCCTCATCGTCATCCTTTTCTTTCTCCTCATCGTCATCCTTTTCTTTCTCGGACGCTGGAGTCGCCTGCTTCCGCTCCGCCCTCCTATCTTGGATCTCCACAGCTTTAGCGGTGGGCCTGCAGATTCTCGGAGATCTCCTCAAGCATCGTCCCTCAGTCGTCTCCGGCTCCGAATCTCCCTTGACCTCTTCTTTCTGGAGTTTGGCCTTCCGTCTGTGAGCTGCGATTTTGATCTTCAGACGAATGCCTTCCTGTCGCGAGTTGGTCTTTTCTTCTTGTTCTTCTCCCGTTTTATCCTCATCCTGACTCTCCTGAGACTTCCTCGGAGGCCGTCCTGGTCTTTTACTGCTTTTCGCAGCCGCGTCGCTCTTTTCTTGAACGTCACGTTGTTCAGAAGTTGAGTCGTGCTCAGATTGTTTGCTTTGATCCACAGTTTCCTTCTTACCTGCTCTCGAAGCCGACTGTACTTCATCAGCTTTAGTGATCTCTGAATCCACTTCCATTTGCTTCTCTTTGTTCCCTTCCTCTGAATCTGGTTCTCTTTCAGAACTGGTGGATTCAACCAATTTTTTCTCTGAAGATTCACCCTTTCCATCATTTTCTTTTGTCGTTTCTGAATTCTCATTTTTATCCGTCTCCGCTGTGTCACATTTGTCCTCACCATCAACTTTCCCTGTGGTTTTTGGGATACTTGAATCAGAAACAGGTTGAATCAGAAACTTCGGGGAGACCGACTGCTCTTGTGCTTTGGCTTGAGGGCCATCTGTATCTTCAGACGGCCTTTCCCCATTGGTTGATGATTTGTCTGCTTCAGATATATTCTGTTTTTCCGTTTTTGAGACAGGAGAAGAACACTCTTTTTCTATGGTGGTGTCTGCAGAGCTTTGACGACTTTTTGTTTGGTCAACATTCTCTGGCTTTTCTGTGACAGAATGCAGTTTGATTTCTTCACGGGAAGAGGACTCCTCAATTTTTGATGACTGGACTGGTTCTGTTTCCATTGGATCTTTTTCTTCCAGGCCTTTTTTGGGATATTTTTGACTTTCTTCTGAAAGAACTTTCTGTGACTCTTCTTTTGGGAGATTATTTATTGTTTCTTCTTTTGTGAGATCTTTCATTGGCTGTTCTTTCGCCAGATCTTTTGATGATTCTTTGTTAGGGAGATCTTTCACTGCTTGTTGTTTTGACAGATCTTTCGATGCTTCTTTTAAGTGATCTTTCTTTGCTTCTTCTTTTGAGAGATCCTTTGTAGCTTCCTTTTTTAAGAGATCTTGCATTGACTCTTTGTTTGGGAGATCTTTAATTGATTCTTCTTTTGAGAGATCTTGCATTGACTCCATGTTTGAGAGATCTTGCATTGACTCTTTGTTTGGGAGATCTTTAATTGATTCTTTGCTTGGGAGATCTTTAATTGATTCTTTGCTTGGGAGATCTTTAATTGATTCTTTGCTTGGGAGATCTTTAATTGATTCTTCGTTTGAGAGATCTTTAATTGACTCTTCGTTTGAGAGATCTTTAATTGACTCTTTGTTTGAGAGATCTTGCATTGATTCTTCTTTTGAGAGATCTTTAATTGATTCTTCTTTTGGGAGATCTTTAATTGATTCTTCTTTTGAGAGATCTTTAATTGACTCTTTGTTTGGGAGATCTTTAATTGATTCTTCTTTTGGGAGATCTTTGATTGATTCTTCTTTTGGGAGATCTTTAATTGATTCTTCTTTTGGGAGATCTTTAATTGACTCTTTGTTTGAGAGATCTTGCATTGACTCTTTGTTTGGGAGATCTTTGATTGATTCTTCTTTTGGGAGATCTTTAATTGATTCTTCTTTTGAGAGATCTTGCATTGACTCTTTGTTTGGGAGATCTTTAATTAGATCTTCTTTTGAGAGATCTTTAATTGATTCTTCTTTTGAGAGATCTTTAATTGATTTTTCTTTTGAGAGATCTTTAATTGATTTTTCTTTTGAGAGATCTTTAATTGATTCTTCTTTTGAGAGATCTTGCATTGACTCTTTGCTTGGGAGATCTTTAACTGGTTCTTCTTTTGAGAGATCTTTTGTTGACTCTTCAGGGAGTGATGATGTATTTCCTTCTGTAGTTTCCATATTTTCACAAGTGGGGGATTTTTTATTTTCAGGTACTTCTTCAGAACCAGGAGTCTTTTCTGATTGCCCACTTTCTGTTGAGATCTTTTCGTGAGGTTGAGGAGTTTCTGCGGTGGCATCACAAGATTTCCCAGGCTTCTCCACTTCCATCTGCTCTTCGGCACACAATCTGGTTTCATTGGTGTCCATCTTATCTTCTGTCTGGTCATTCTTTGTATGCTTTTTTCTCTCATTGGACTCATCTGAGACACATGGGGTATTTTCTGAAACACTCTCTGAACCTTTTTGCGTTTCACTTTCAGATGGTTTAAGGTGAGGGACATGGCCATTGATCTTTTCAGCACTCAATCGGTTGTCGTCGAAACACGTTCGTGATTCTTTCACCGAAGCGACAGGTGCATTTCGTAATCCTGCACAGTTGCTGTCGAAGTCTTCGGTTAGTTTCATCTCTCGCTTTTTTAGAGGGATTTTAGCTTGATGGTCATTTTTCAAAGTTCTCTGAGTCTCTTCTAAGGTTTTTCTTTTCACGTCATCCATCTGTGTTGACAAGTCCTTGACTTTCTCCTCCTCATCCTGTGGCTCTTCTTTGATGGATTCAGCAATAACACCAGTGCAATTTGACGTCTCCGAATGTTTCGGCAACTCTTCCTTCACCTTCAAGCCCTTTTCCGATAAAGCATCTGTGGCCTCTGCATCTTCTTGCTTTGCATTTTCTTTCTCCAAGATGTTTTCCTTATTTTCAGAAGTGGATAAGTCGTCTTGTGACTTCTCATCTCTGATCTCCTCTAGAGGCAAAAACAATTATAACCAGTCAAAAAACATTCATACCTAATTCAATCGGTGTCCAGGCAAAGATGTTTATAAGTTATTTTGTACATGAATACATAAATTCAATTTGTATGGTTGAAAGTCTATGTTTTGACAAATTCAGATATAAATATAATTTAAACATAAATAAATAATGATCAATTTTCAAAGATTGCACCTGTCAATCCAGAACGAAATATTCTGTAATATATTTTGCAGTCAATACTACTGACAGTGTCTTTATCAGTAGGCTTTATATTTTTGCTTAACATGAAGTGCAGGTCTTCCACAACTCATCTAGCAGAAGTGCCTCGTCAGACACGTTTCTGGTGTGCGAAGACTCAGAAAACGCGACGCAGCTGACACGCAACCAGTGTGTCTCCGGTCTAACTGGGACATGAATTTACATTTGATATATACAACAAGTTGGTCCATTATACGACCGCGGTAGTAAAAAAAAAAATGGCACCATCACAGCCCTGGTCAATACTCAATATTCACATACCTTCAGCTCCCTCTTTCTTCTTGTTCTCCTCACCGTCTGGGTCGGGACTGTTACTAGACGAGCCCTCCTGATCCTTCTTTACTAGGAGCGCTGGATCAATCTGAGTCTTCAACAGACCAAGAATCTGAGCCAGGTCGTTTCTATTTCTGCAATGAAAAATAATGGATTTTCCCCCACAAAATCGTGCAAGTGAATGTTATCACTTATTGCCAATGCCATTTGGCATCAATGTTTTAATCACAATTTAACAGCCATCCACTACAGGAAGGAAAAAATATGTTATGCATGGAAACTGATCACAGAATGCCTACCTTACTATACACTTCCAGGATGACCCATCAAGATCATCCTGTTCTTCCACATAGATCCTCACATTATGGTCTTGGTCTAGCTGAAACCAGTACATGAGGCCATCTTTGTCTTTTCCGATTGGCTGAAGACGCATTTTATCCGGGTCCTCTTCATTGATAGCGGTCTTAAACTTGACATTGTCATCAAACTGGCATTCACACAAGTACTGTTTGAAAAACAAAACATTGTTAGGTTACAACTACTGTGTAAAAACAGAAATGTGTTGATGTGTGATGCCAGGTCCCAATGACAGACATTAAACATTTTCCCATCTTACCTTCAGTATTCCAGTCTTACACTCCACGGTCATCTCTCGATAACCCTTCTTTTCCAGCTCCCATGCCCATGTGGTGTTAAAATCCTGACAGATCTACAGCATCACATCAGAATTAAGCCAACAAAAAATAAAACACTGATCATGAGACCAATATATTGATTTAATACGGTCAATGGATTTTTGTGCTCACAGCTATTTACATATTTATCACTGCTGAAATAATCCATAATTCACACAGCTGTTTAAATTTGATTGTTAAAAGCAGAATGCGTGACATATGACAAGTCATTCAATGCATAAATTCATCGTTAACACTGATTGCCTTACCTTAATGAGATTCTTCTCCCATCTGTCTGCAGACACAGACTTGCCAATTTTCCTCAGCAACTTCACGTGAAGGTCCACGAGGAGTTTGGGTACTGGGGACATAAAAGTATTTCAATATTTAAGTAAAATACACAGCCATGTTTGACGCATGCATGCTTTTGTAAGGGTTGTAAGAGTGGATCTCAAACTACTGTGTCCGACTGGTCTTCAGTTCAGTTTGCGGAATAAATAAAACACCATACTAAATAATTACAAATTACACATTACGTGACTGATTAATCAATTGATAACCAGGCACTGACTGACTGTTTTAAGATAGTAATGTTTCTGTTCATCACAGTAACACAGCAAGCTTATGTAAGTGCTTGGTCCAAGCCTAGCAAAAATGATCATTCTGGTCTGCACATTATTACTTACTGTATTGTACACTGTACTATTAAATGTATGCACATTAAATTGGCACTTAAAGCAACAACACAGTGTGTGTTATACATTACTGGACATTTAATATTACTTTTGTTCTTGTAGCTGCCATGTTTATTATCATGCTTCAATAAATCAATGTATTCAATTAAATATGTTTGTGAGTGAAAGAATCTATCCATCTCTACTCTAAATGTACCATAACAGTGATGGTTTCTGCCAAAATTCAATAACAACTACATGTATTACCGCAACAAAACTAGTAATTCATTATAATAACTCCAAGTTACACACGTTAGAAGAGCATGAGATTGAGTAAATGCTAACAGAACTTAATTTTTGGATTTAATATTACTCAATGCTGTCAACAAAACAACAACAGACTATTCAGAAGGGTTTGTATACTGTTTAATCAAAAACCTGTAATCATTTATTACAGTTTGAGTGTATAACAATAATTACAACTGCACAATTTTAGGGAAAAACTATGATGTGTACACATTTGTAAGGAAACAAACTCGGAACAACTCGAGTCACTTCAGCTTGCATACCGAATACATTTATAATGCTGCAAAACCATCATAGATACAAATTAAAAGGCCTTATTGACAACTTTCACTAAAGTTTAACCCTCAAAATAATACATATTGTCATTTCTCCCTCGCAGCAGAGGGAGCAGGAAGTTTACACATTCTGCGCATGCGCGCTGCTCGCATCACACCAATTCATGCCAAATTATTATTTAACTATGAATAACATGAATATTTCATTCATCGCAACAAGTGCGTCGTTATATGCAAATACAAGTGATTTCCCAATGCAAAAGGTCGCATATAAACGGAAATAAAGCAGCAATTCCTTTCTGTGTGCTGTGATGAGTAAATAAAGCGGAATAAAACCCCCCGTCCTTCAAAACGCCGCATTTAACGGCAGAAACGGCACATTAGAGACGCAAACAGCGACAAGAACATCGACACTCGCTGTTGGATTACTGAGCAGTCCGTTTAAACGCATGTAAAGCGGCTAAAGAGCAACAATGGAGGAGCGGCTCACCCGCGCTGCTCTCCTGCAGACTGCGCTCCAGCATCGGGAACGACACCTCCGGCAGGTCCAGCAGAGCTCCATACCGCTCCAGAAACGAGCAGATCACGGCGAAGCTCGGGCATAATCCCGTGGAAGAACCGTCCGCTGCCTCCGAGGCAGACATTATTCCGAACCGAGCCGCTGGAGGACCACAACCTCCCCACAATGCACCGCGAATATGGCAGACACATGCCCCAGAAGCCCTTGCGCCAGAGACTCCGAACTGATGTAAACAAACCAGCAGCAGCAGCAGAGAGACAGAAAGCGGGAGAACTTGACAGGAAAAGAAACAAAGGCCCATAAACCAAAACCTCGAATGGCACAATATTCCAGATAAGAAGCAAATACGAGACCAAAAATATATAAATAAATATTTTGTGCCCCTCTTTGAAAGTGAGAGAGAGATAGAGGAATTTGAAGAAAGAGACAACAGTGAACGTAAAAGAAAGAGTGAAAGAAATCCAGACACTGGTGACATTTTTCCTGTTATTTAGGAAAAAAAAAAAATATATATATATATATATATATATATATATATATATATATATATATATATATATATATATATATATATATATATATATATATGTGTGTGTGTGTGTGTGTGTGTGTGTGTAGTGAATAGGTTCACTAACAAAATGAACTCATGTGTATGACAGATCTCATGTATTCACAGGACAGGTGATTTGATGAAGCTTTAACAATATCATAGGTTACCAGCAGAGGACGCTGTCAGTAAAATATATGATACTTTGCGTGCGCACACACACATAAATTCATATAGGAGCAGAATTAATTTTTGTAAATCTTTTATTAATCCACTGAATGGACAATTTACACATTTTTAAAGATTACATTTATAGGTACGATTGGGGTCAATGCTGTCAACAAAACAACAACAGCATCCAAATGTTTTCATCTAGACCAGTATCCTGTCACATCTCAGGTTGAGTCTGACGCTGACAAACTTCCACATAATCCTCCAGGTTTCTCCCATCTTGAAAAAATAAAAAATAACAGTCCCTTTGGACCAATGAACTTTTCTGGTCGGGTACTCTGTCACGTAGTTCAAGGATAAAGAAGATAGGCAAATCACTTTTACTGGTCTCAGCAAGCACAAAGTTTGTGTGAATCATCACTTCTATTTTCTTTTGGTGTAGTATTTTATTTGAGAATATGGTCAGTTCAATATGAGGCCATAATTAAGATAATCAGACAGGAGGACAGAAAGTATCTGTGTGTAGAGTACATTCAGTCATGGGATATTGCATTTAGTCCACACACTATTTGTGATGGTTAGGTCTAGGGGTGCTTCATGCTTATTTTTTTTCTAAAAATCATACATTTCCATATGAGTCACATTGTATGAATTTAAACAAAAACTTGTTTTCTTATGAGATAAGGTTGGTAGAAACAGTGTCTTCAGAGTAGAAACACACTGACCCCTTGTGTCTGAATATGCTACTGATAATGTCATGCATATTGTATTATTGTGCATTCATAAATTATCTGTACTGTTTATATTCAGATTGTGAAGTTCTAAGAAGAGGACCTATTTATGTGTTGTGTACTGAGGTGGTCTTTTTCCTTTCAATGTAGATTGGATAATGAGGAGGGCAGAGTGTGTTTAAAAAAAGCCTATTGGCTGGAGCCAAAACCATTCCAGATGCTGTGTGCCATTTAGCTAGTATTACATAAGTTTATGAGCTTGACATGTAGGTTTGTAGGTTTGTAATTGTAAGTCATTTAAATAATAAAAGTAAATTTACAGTCTTTTTTTATCAAGAATTGTGGACTGACTAAAATTCCAGCTATTTGAGTGAATTGCCACATCATAAAATCTGCTAAAAGTCATGACAGGGCGTATTAGAAAAGTTTATGATAGGCAAGCAATCTGAAAATTATAGAAAAATCATGTGACATTTTGGTTGCTTTGAATGTGCACTGAAACATGGTCATATCTCCTTCTGTCGTTTAAAAACTTTAGTGTTCTTTATTTCATTGCATATGAGAGAAAAATAAAAAATATATGTGATTTAATCTGTCTATTTTCTAGAACAGATAAGCTCCAGATAAGCTTTTTCTTCATTCTTTTGACATGCAAAATGTTCCTTGTCATCCCCATAGTTATTTATGAAGAAGAGGGCACACATGACTCGAGTGCCACGGATTTCCATGTCCTCTGCCAGCTGACACAGCACTAACCTGCAGAGAATGATGAGGCATGATGGGACGGGCATATTAAGAAAAGTAAACGATCCAGCAGTGACATTAATGTGCACCATCGGCTTCAGGATTATAAATGCATCTTTTGGGACTTTCAGGATTTTATGAATGTCTTTGCATTCAATAACAAAACCAAGCGGCATTTAAAAAAAAAAAAATTTTAATTGCTTGTTCATGAAACAATAAATATACTGTTCAAAATCAAGAAAGTCAATTTTGGATATTTTATGGTTGTGGAAATCGATGGTTAAAGTCATTGCGAGTTCAATTAGTATGAAAAGATAGCTTGAAGCCATATTTTATCTGTCATTCTGACATTTAAAGTGTCCAAATACTTTTTGTGGGCCTGATAAATGACCACACATGGAGTACTTGCCTTTCTATTAGTGTGACCTACTGACCTTTCTTTCATTGCAGGGAGATGTGCCAGTTCCTTTCAGAGGAAATATTAATACACACGGTTGCAGCTGTCTATGGCATGCATGAATTAATGTATGTGTCTGCGTCAGTCGTGGATGGATCCGCTTTCACTAGTGGGCGTTCTGAGTGTGTCTGGTGGGACACGGGGGGTTGTTTACCTCTTTCAGAAGCTGAAAGATCACAGGGTACGTCGAAGAAACTGGTTCTAGCTGGATGCAGACAACAGAGGTGGGAGTTCAAGATTACAGACCAAACAATGCAGAAAAATGTCTTGAAAATACAGAAGGTAAGAATATTATAAGGTTGTTAAGCTGTGATCATCCAGTGATCAAGGTTTACAAAGGTGCAAATCAGTGATGCAAACCCATTCAGGAGCTCATTTGTCACACAACACTGGTGTGACCGTTCAGGAAATATCGTAACGCAACACTTTGAAAGTCCTGATCTCATGTACTCACACAAAAAGAGTTGTGATGGATATTTTGCCTTTATGTTTCCTCTGATCTTCCACCTACTGCAGCTTTGAGACGGCAGGTCAAGACAGCAAATATTTCTCACCATTTATTGAAACATGATAATGCCACTGTCACTGCAGCAGCCAAATGATAATGAATGATTATCATGTCATCATAGACTATTTTAAGTTAAGTTTCAAAATGATAGGGTAGTGTTTTGCTAACTTATTCCTCTCAGATCACCTAAGAAAAATAAATAAATAAATAAAAAAATTAAAAGTATTCAAAAGTAATTATTCAAGTGGCCAAGAAACAATAATTATATAAATATATAAAATCTATGAACATATGAAGAGTTCAGATGCAAAAGCCTCTAAATGCCATTTGAAATTTTCTTCTTTAATGATGATTTTTATCAAACTTGTATATTTAAGTTCAGTAATTTCACTTAAATAACAATTAATAGGTAATTATCATTGCCATTTAAGTGAAATCACTGAACTTAAATATACAAGTTTGATAAAAACGATCATTCTAGAAGAAAATTTCAAATGGCACATAGAGGCTTTTGCATCTGAACTCTTCATATATATATATATATATATATATATATAAGATATGATTTTTTTTTTCATTGTAATGTGTAATGTCCTTAAAATATACTCTCTTTTTTTATGCATTATGATCAGGTCTAGACCGGATCCGCATCCAGACTATAGGTTCCTGATTTACTATGAGCAGATGGACACATTCTTTCCCTCCCTGAGTCATGCACAGATTGGCTGTATAGGGTGGCGTTCCCCGAACAGCCTGTACAACTTTAACAAGTGTGGGCTGGACCAGGATCTTGGTACATACTGTTTTCCTCTGGCACGTGTGTCAGACATATGTACATAAAGGCGTTGGTCTCTCAAAGAAAACATGGATGGAAAAACCATTGTGTTTTTAATAAACTGATGGCAACTTTACTTGAAACACTGATCCCCTCTCTGTAAAGAGCAGAAATGAAAATGATCCCTAAGTTATTAGGTAAAACTGGAAAGCCCCTCTCTGATAGGATGAACTTTTATTCATAGGCAATCTCAGCAGCCAATGAAATCGCACTCAGATTACAGTGCAAAAGTCCCCCAGAGGTGTTTTGAGAAGTGGGGGAAAGGTGACAGAGGGATGTCTGAGGCCCATGTCAACTATTTTTGTGAAAAACAATAAACAATCAAATGAATCATTTTAAATGGAAATGCACAAGAAAATATTTCCAAAATGCTATATTGCTTATGTGCTACTTATA
Source organism: Pimephales promelas (assembly GCF_988280905.1). Taxonomy (NCBI): domain Eukaryota; kingdom Metazoa; phylum Chordata; class Actinopteri; order Cypriniformes; family Leuciscidae; genus Pimephales; species Pimephales promelas. The sequence continues at coordinate 1,632,933 of NC_142791.1, read as the reverse complement.
AAAAAAAATAAAAAATGAATAAAAAATAAAATAAATTTATAACATTTATAACAATTTATAATAATTCTTATAATTGAATAATATTACGTGCAATATATATAACTTAATACATATACACACACACACACACACCCATACACACACACACACACATATATATATATATATATATATATATATATATATATATATATTAGGGCTGTCAAATGATTAATCGCGATTAATCGCATCCAAAATAAACGTTTTTGTTTACATAATATATGTGGTTGCACTGTGTATAGTTATTTTATTTTATACACACACATGCTTGTATATATTTAAGAAATATTTTCATGTATATACTGTATATAGATTTATATAAAATGTATATTATATATAAATATTTTATATATAAAATTTTTTTTCTTAAATATACATGCATGTGTGTGTATTTATATATATATACAAAATAATTAAACACAGTGCACCCACATATATGTAACAAAAACTTTTAGTTTGGATGTGATTAATCATGAGTAATCATTTGACAGCCCTAATACTAGGGCTGTCAAATGATTAATCATGATAAAAGTACATGTCTTTCTTATCGATATAGGTGTTCCTTTAATATCGAGAACAGACAACAACCCTATGGGTGAACTACTAACTAGTAAACAAGTGTACACGTTGTCCCACCTCACAAAGATAAAATTAGAGTCGTGTGATGAAAGGAATACATGGGACTGGCTGCAACCGGCACATGCGCCTATAAATTCAGAGTTTGACAGACGTTTTCATCATACTCAAGTTGAAAACACACTCGCTGGATTAACCCTCAGATGGAAATAATTATTCTGCTTTCTCTCAGTACAATTTGGATTACCAATTTCAATTTACCACAAGGTTGGTGAGCACACTATATTTTCTTCAATTTCACCCACTATTGTATGCTAATTTACATGTTTCTGGGTAACCAGTGCTGAAATAATGAGAGATATTATTGAGTTTACAGTCAGGCTTTTTCTATAACAACCAATCAACATATGATGGGTTTAATGTTCCTCTGTAGTTGTGTGCTGCTGGAATGCTGCTTTGGGACATTGAGACACATTTTTTTATGGCCAAAGCTGTTGAAACACTTAAAACAAACGACAAGAGAGTTATCCTTTTGGAAGAAACTTGATCGTGAATCAGTGGTCCGCTGAGGTAAATTGAAGCTTAAACGTTTATTTAGATTCTTTAATCTGAATCAACATTCATTTGAGATGATGAATCTTAACCGTTGTTATTCTCCCTCAGGTAGAGAAACACAAGTAGGTGTGTAAAAGAGAGTAAAGTTATCTTGCTAGTGTCAGAAGCACAGAAAAAATGGTTGGAATGAAACCTACCGATCTTTCACCGACTGCTACTGTCAAGTTTTTCGGTGCCGGTACGGCAGCATGTGTTGCTGACCTGATCACCTTCCCTCTGGACACAGCAAAAGTTAGACTTCAGGTGAGGACTTATTAAAAAGCATTGCATAAAGGATATGTATTTAAGGCCCACAGTTTCATAAACAAGGCTTAGATTAAGTAGTTCAATTAGGTAATAACTTTTAAAAAACATTACTGATTATGTTATGTTTATATTATGTCAGTTGCTTTCAGTTGTATTTTAGCCTGGGACTATAGGCTTAAAGGGATAGTTCACTTTGAAATTAATTTTTGGTATGTTTTAGTTTACCTCAAGGGCATCCAAGATGTAGGTGTCTTTGTTTCCACAGTAGTTTCAATTTTGATATTTTTAGGTCAAACCGTTCTTGTCTGTCAGTCATATAATGGAGGTCTATGGTCACCACCTCAAAGAGCATGCACAGAGAAGTACAAATTAATCATGATTTAATGACTCGTAAATGTAAGTACACACTGATGGCCTAAGACACGAAACGAGCGGTTTGTGTGAGAAAACGAACAGTATTTATATAGTTTTACCTTTTGTAACCACAGCCACGTCCAAGTGATCTGGTTAAAAGAGGTAAAAACTATATAAATACTGTTGGTTTTCTCACTCAAACCGCTCGTTTCGTGTCTTAGGCCATCAGTGTGTACTTAGATTTACGAGTCATTAAATCATGTTTAATTTGTACTTCTCTGTGCATGCTCTTTAAGGTGGTGACCATAGACCTCCATTATATGACTGTCAGACAAGAACTATCCCTTTAAGCCTTCATGTCTATGAATCTGGGGTAAGAGTTACCATTTACTTTATGTGCCAGTAACAATCAAATAACAAAAAAAATAATTTTGATCCATCTGTCATGGATTTCATCTTATTTCAGATCCAGGGAGAGTCTATAGCTACATCAGGATCAGCCGTGGTGAAATATCGTGGAGTATTTGGCACCATCACCACTATGGTGCGTACAGAGGGCGCAAGAAGTCTGTACAATGGCCTGGTGGCGGGACTGCAACGTCAGATGAGCTTCGCATCTGTTCGTATCGGCCTTTATGACTCAATGAAGCAGTTCTACTCCAGAGGATCTGAGAGTGAGTGTCAGACTGTTTGTTTAAATAGAGACAGAAATGTTTATAGACAGACTAACACTCTGCTCTTTTCCTCTCAGATGCGAGCATTGTGACTCGTCTGCTGGCTGGCTGCACCACCGGGGCCATGGCGGTCACTTTTGCACAGCCCACAGATGTCGTAAAAGTGCGTTTCCAGGCTCAAGTGCGTCAGTCTGATGGATTAAAAAGATATAACGGCACAATGGATGCATATCGGACTATCGCCCGCGATGAGGGTATTCGAGGGCTATGGAAAGGTGAGCAAAAGTTCACCCAAAAAAATGCTGTCACCCTTATTTCATTCTTGGGAACAAAGACACACACAATGTTATGTTTATGGGGTCCAAACCAGTGTTGTTGTTGTTACCTATAGCTAAAAATAAAACTAATACAAATCTGTTAGTGAAATCAAATAAAATATAAATATTAGATGAACTTGCACTTAAAAAGTACTAAAATTACAAAAGCTAAATAAGTTAAAGCTAATTAAATTTAAAAAGTAATAAAAATGACAAAAGCACATAACAAACTTACTAAATCAAAATGAAAACCCATTAAATTTCACTGTATACAATTGGATGCCACTGAGTTTCATTGTATGACTGAGACTAAAATTTTTTTTTTTTTTTTTGCAATAAGAAATAAAGTCATACAGGCTTGAAACAACATCATTTTTCAATGCACTATCCCTTTAACTTCAGTTTCAGTTAAGTTTATGGGGTCCAAACCAGTGTTGTTATTGTTACCTATAGCTAAAAATAAAACTAATACAAATCTGCAAGTGAAATAAAATAAAATAGAAATATTAGATGAGAAAAACTTGCAATTAAAAGGAACTAAAAGCTAAAACTGAAATAAAAAATAAAGCTAATTAAATATAAACAGTAATAAAAATGACAAAAGCACATAACAAACTTACTAAATCAAAATGAAAACTGAGCCATTAATAAATACTAAAATTGCACTGTATAAAACTGGATGCCACTGAATTTCGTTGTATGGATAAAAATACACTGAGACTAAAAATATATATATTTTTTTGTCCTGCAATAAGAAATAAAGTCATACAGGCTTGAAACAACATCATTTTTCAATGCACTATCCCTTTAACTTCAGTTTCAGTTAAGTTTATGGGGTCCAAACCAGTGTTGTTACTGTTACCTATAGCTAAAAATAAAACTAATACAAATCTGCAAGTGAAATAAAATAAAATAGAAATATTAGATGAGAAAAACTTGCACTTAAAAGGAACTAAAAGCTAAAACTGAAATAAAAATAAAGCTAATTAAATTTAAACAGTAATAAAAATGACAAAAGCACATAACAAACTTACTAAATCAAAATGAAAACCCCATTAATAAATACTAAAATTGCACTGTATAAAATTGGATGCCACTGAGACTAAAAATATATATTTTTTGTCCTGCAATAAGAAATAAAGTCATACAGACTTCTTTTTTCAATGCACTATCCCTTTAACTTCAGCTCTCACATGCCATTCTAAGTGCATGTGTTCTAGTGGAGATAAACATGCATGTTTTTCTCTATTTTAGGCTGCATGCCAAACATCACAAGGAACGCGATCGTCAACTGCGCAGAGCTGGTTACTTACGACATCATCAAGGATCTCATATTACAATACGACCTCATGACAGGTATGCAACAACATGTATGTGCTTTCATTATGGTTATTTTTATGGACTTGTTGTCTAACATGTGTGCCCTTGTTTAGATAACCTACCGTGCCACTTTACTGCTGCATTCGGCGCTGGCTTCTGCACAACGATTGTGGCGTCTCCAGTAGATGTGGTAAAGACCCGCTTCATGAACTCATCCTCGGGCCAGTACCGCAGTGCACTTAACTGTGCCCTCACCATGCTAACCAAAGAGGGACCAAAAGCTTTCTATAAGGGGTAAGAAAAATCAATGACACCGAGCAATGCACACATTCTCTTTATCAGTACCACGAATGTGACATCTTCATCTTCCCCAACAGCTTCGTGCCATCCTTCCTGCGCCTGGGATCCTGGAACATTGTGATGTTCGTCTCCTACGAGCAAATCAAGAGATGTATGACTACAATGCAGCACTCGTGGGAGTCACCTTTCTGAATGGACATTGTCAGTATCTTCTGATTTTGATTGAACAAAAAGAGTAGAAAACAGAGGGATTCACGGTTAAGTCTTATCACTGAAAAAAATGCTGCAACATTTTAAGGCCAAAGGTCAAGCTCATCAAAAATGAAAGATGAGTCACCAAAAATCATGAGATGCATGGCTGATAAAGCAAAATGTGCATAATTTGTCTTCAATGTGTATGTATGTGCTTTTAAAATGTCATGAAAACGGGTCCATAGCTTTAATGAATGATGAATATTTATACTATAAATTGTAAACTGTACATTATATGGAAAATAAAGTTTTTTTTTATGATATATATTTCTTCTAAACTGTTTTAAGTATCAAACCAGGAACATACAACTCATTTAGATCACATGCATTTGATTCCCCTGAACTCAGGAGGCATTTAATCAGGGTCAGTGATTAAATCAACAGAGAGAGAGAGTACATCACAAATGGCTTTCACGTGACAAAGGATCAGTTTTCTTTTCCGGACTCTCGTGCTGATCTATAAAAGGCAGGCAAACAAAGTCTTCATTAGAACGGAGCTGAAGTTCACTTGAGGGAACGAGGAAGTGCATTTGCCCAATTAACAATCAGAAGACAAATGCAAATCTGTGAAGGGGGTGACAAAAAAGGAAGACAAGGAAGTGTGGCAGAAGAGAATAAAAGATCCCTGATGCTCTAAAAACTGGTGTGTGTGACCCTTGAATTGACCTGCTGAGATAGTCACACAATAATAAGCAACAGTGTGCAGTTAATGAAGCAAGTGTCACTGCGGGTTTTAACCCATGTCTCAGGTGAACACAATTATTTTGTTTTGCGTTGAAGTTGAACTTTCTCCAACATAGTTCCGCGATAACACACCTCCGTGAAATTTAACCAGAAGCAGTATGTAGTAAAGAATGAAATTGAGATGCTTTTGGTTATAGGCTATGTAGCTAAAACTCAGGAATGAGGATATTAAGACTTTACATGACACTGATAAATACTAAAAACTAACTTGAGACCAAATAATACCAATCTATGTGAAAAAAGCAAATGAAAAAAGCAGATGTGTCTGAGAAAAAAAGGGAGAACTGAAGGTCCTCCGTTATGGATAACATATGTGCCACTGCATTACATAATGATTCAGAATGACTCAGCGTTTCATACATATGGGGAGTCTGGGGCTAGTTGTCACACTTTTCCTCTTAAGGAATATTTGTCAGGGTAGATTTGTCAATTTTATAAAGTTTTGGTATGTTGTTACTGAACTAAGGTTACAATTCCGAAACATGAAACACCCAAAATATATTACACTAACAATCGACAAATTTAAACTAGAGCAAACCTATGCAGCAAATGCACAACGTACGTTTAGCAGAATTTACCTGGTATTTTAAAAAGTTGCTCATATTTCTTATGCTGATAAACTTCTTCAACTAACACATGGGTTTTTAGTTTAAAACCCATATTGAAAACAATGAAAAAATGAACGTTGGAAATGTTTATCAGTAAAGTCAGAAAAGGCGTTACTTACCCGCCGGTGACGTGTGACGCGTCACGTGACATCCTCGAAGGGGTTTAAAAGCATCGCTGCGGCGTCCGCAACAGAGCAGAGCACCTGTGTTTTTAAACTGTTAACTTTCCGAAGCAGTTTTTTATTTTTTCCCCCCAGTAAACACTTTTACTCATAGGCACTTTATATTTTTTTTGTTCAAGGTGAGTTTTGTGACCTTAAATACTTCGAATAGACTTTTCTCCTCTGCTAGCGAAAGTATTTTCTGTTTATTCGAAGTGATGCTGAGCTGTATGTAATATGGAGTTTTATGTCTTTCAGACTTTGGAGTATGTTTTTTATCTGTACGGGTTATAAACGTTTCTTTATGGAAGAACACGGAAACAAAATTCAAGTTGAAAGTAGTTTCAACCAAAGAGATGCTTTTAGAGAATCCTGAAGTTCTCATCTAAACCGGTAAGTTTTCCAAAAGCGTTTATTCTTTTGTTTTAACCAAAATATTTGATCTCGTTGACTTAATATCGCGTAACCATTGTATAATCTCGCACTTTGTGCGTATCGGCAACTCCTTTGTTAAAGTTCCTTTGTGTGGTAGAAAGTCAACAAAACCCCCACGCAGATGCAAACAGGATGATGACGTCAGTTTAAAGATTAGCATGTCAGAAAGAACATGATGTTCCTGTTTGTGTCTGTTGACTGATGATGGAGAGCAAGGCGTTGTCCCACTCCAAATGGCTTAAAAAAATTAAAACTGAATAATTAAAAGTGTCCCTGCAACGAAAATGGCAGATGTTTGCATAACCCTTATTAAAAAGAGTACTCATTATGTTTCTTCCTTATCCAGGTCAGGGTGGAGTCCACCTATCTTGTGTTCACTTCATTGGATTTCAAAACATTCCCTTTCATCTTTTACATTCCCGACTTCCCGTGATTCTGACTTGAATTAAACATGGTTGGATTCAGAGCTGGTGATGTGCCTCCGACAGCCGCTGTGAAGTTTATTGGTGCGGGAACCGCAGCCTGCATCGCAGACCTCTTCACGTTTCCACTGGACACCGCAAAAGTTAGACTTCAGGTGAGTCTTTGTTGTGTGGAACTTGTTTAAATGATCCAACTTTGCTTGAGTGACAGCTGAGTCAGCGTTTGAGCCCGGAGACAACAGACGCGTGTGACGACTCGATCCAGGTCAACAAAACAAACTAATCTTTCCTTTCAGGTGGATGGTTTAAAGTCACACCCGTACTGACGTCAGCTCTATTTCTTTTGACTCTTTTTACACGTAGCAACGTAAGCAGGTCCAGGCCTTGATGATTGTCCTTGCTGCCCCAGGATCACTGTGGACCCTTTTAACCTGAAGATGCTGCTTCCCTCCCCTGTGATTCTGTAAAGTTTCTCCATCCACCTTTTGTTCTGTACAGATTCAAGGGGAGACCAAAGGTCCTGCGAACACAGGCCATGGTCCAGTGCAATATCGTGGAGTGTTTGGCACGATCAGCACCATGGTGCGTGTTGAGGGGCCACGCAGTCTCTACAACGGGTTGGTTGCGGGACTGCAGCGTCAGATGAGCTTTGCCTCTGTACGCATTGGCCTCTATGATTCAGTCAAGCAGTTCTACACCAAAGGCTCAGATCGTAAGTTTATTCTTTGTGCAGAGAAAATTGTTTTTTTATGCAAGACCTCATTAACCCCATTTCAATGCATTTCCTTTATTAGACATCGGGATTGGCAGTAGGTTGATGGCCGGCTGTACGACTGGAGCCATGGCAGTGGCTTTGGCCCAACCCACAGATGTGGTGAAGGTACGGTTTCAGGCTCAGATCAGCGCCGGGGCCAATAAACGTTACCATGGCACTATGGCTGCATATCGGACCATTGCAAAGGAAGAAGGGTTTCGTGGTTTGTGGAAAGGTGAGCATGGGGCCCAAGTCAAAATATTTATATATATATTATAAAAATAGTAATAACTATATCAAAACAACTGATGTATATAACTGTTTAATCGCATTCTTTGTGTGAATTTTAACAAATAAAAAAAGTAGTCATCATTATTATAACTACATTTGTATTCGTTAAGTTTATGTAAGTGTAATTTAATAAATATTATACATTTAAATTACTACGACACTTATTTTAATGCGTTTATTATTTTACTAATAATAATATATTAACTTTTTTTTTTAAATATAACTAAATTTGTATGTGTTTAATTTCATTCATTACATATAATACTAATATACATTATTTTAATTCTATACTATTACCACTACTAATACTTAAATCTATACATTATTTAATGCATAGTTTTATATTTTCTAGGTTACCTTTTTAAAACTTTTTATTTAAGTAATATTAATATTTTATGTACTTGGTGCATAAACTAAATGTATCATGTGATTAACTTTATTCTCTCCTCTCTAATTTATACTACCCTTCTTATCATTTTTTTAAAGGAACTGGCCCAAACATCACCCGCAATGCCATTGTAAACTGCACTGAGCTGGTGACCTATGATCTCATCAAAGATGCACTTATAAAATCATTGCTGATGACTGGTAAGATGAGTCCGCAAAAAAAGTATTGCAAACTTGAGTTAAACTACGACAGAAATATTTATTGCTGCTCTTCACAGATGACCTTCCCTGCCACTTCACATCTGCGTTTGGAGCTGGTTTCTGCACCACAGTTATCGCTTCTCCTGTTGATGTTGTGAAGACAAGATACATGAACTCCGCCCAGGGCCAGTACAGCAGTGCCCTCAACTGTGCTGTAGCCATGCTAACTAAAGAGGGACCAAAGGCTTTTTACAAGGGGTCGGTTTTCTTGACCAACTAGAGCTTTACTGTAATGCTTGGAGGATGAATGTAGAATTGACATCTGTTTGTTTTTCTTTTTTTAGATTCATGCCATCGTTTCTGAGGCTGGGCTCCTGGAACGTGGTTATGTTTGTCTCCTATGAGCAGCTGAAACGGGCCCTGATGGCAGCGCACCATAACTGGGCCCCTCTTTAAGGGCATTATGCAGTTAGTTGAGCTTTGCTGATGTGGTTCTAACTTTCTCTTGACTTTAGATTTTGTGTGCATTGTTTACCAGTCTACTTGATCTTTGGTTTTTACATGGTTCCTCTGTCTTTCAGAATATGTGAAATAAAATTAGGCTATTAAAAAAAACTGTTTAATTTTCAGTATCAACATTTCTGATGACGGACTAGACTAAGTCTGTATTAGTTTTGATGAAAGGGCTTGTTTTAGAAGCTGTTTCTTCTCAGCCGAGAGCTTCTCTGGGAAATGTGTGACGAAGCGAATGATCAGGTCGCCTCTCTCGGATGGGCTGTTGGCCAGTGGCATTCCCTCCTGGCTCACAACCTTGGTGTACTGAGGGCTGTAGTACAAAGAAATTAAAACGAAACAATCTTAAATATGAACTTTGTTCAGAAGTTCTGCTGAGTAACATATAAACGTGAATGTTAAAGATGTTTTACTCACTGCACGATGTCATTAATTGGGATGTTGAGAAGCCTGCCATCTAGTGTCTCAACCTCTACTGAGAAACCAGTCAAAGCCTGTACTCAAAAAAATTATATGTTGGCTTCAACTTTATTTTGTCAAAAGGTTTCACATAACTGGATTATGTTAAAAAAAAACATGATTTGTTCATGTAACTTCAACATCATGAAATTAAGTAATTTTAACCAACCCAATTTAAGTAGTCTTGCTTCCTGGCATGATTAAGGTATTTTTTTGTATATTCATTAATCCATTAATATTTTATTTATTCTGGTGACACCTAATTTTGTTTAGACAGCACGTAAGGATTTTGTACTTTTAAGTTGAGACATAATTACATAGACCGTAAAAGAAAAAAACAATTATTATAAGTAAGCTAAATATAAATATATTATGTAAAGTGCACAACCTTCCTAGTTCACTTTTTTTGAGTGTGTAGAATTACCATATATTCAAAGTTAATTTATGAAACTTAAATTGACAATTCAATTTAAAAAGTGACATGTTAAATCATTTTGAACATATTGGTCCAATTGAAACCACATCACATGTTGAGCAAAACTAGACAGAAAAGATGGATACCCTCTCTGGTTGTGATCTATTAGAAATGCTAAAACAAATGTTTCTCACCTTCTCAAGAGAAATATTTGCCGTGTAAAACAGATCATCATTTTGGCGGACAAAGCGTGGGTGATGCTTTTGGCGTATGATGAACACAATATCTGCTGGGATGTTGTTTGGTCCCTGTGGAGAAAAAGATTCAATTCTGCCATGACCAAGATCTATTTACAACCATGACAAAACAAAATTGTGATAAAAACGTGTTCTGTCATGCCTGGTCTCCCTCTTTTGGAAACGTGATCCGTGTCCCTTCGTTCCATCCTGCTTTTATAGTGAAGGTTAAAATTTTGTCTCTGATGCTGGATGTGTGTCCATCCTCATTCATGACCTGTATCAAACATGTCACTTTGCTGAAATCAATTTCTCATGAGTCCATATACCTTGTCTGCAGAACTTACCCTACGGGATATCTTAATTTTTTTAGTGCATCCATAATAAAGGTCCTCCAATGCAAGATGAAGGTCTCTCTCTATTGGTGGATCCTGTAACTTTTCTTTTTGCCCACGCAAGCTCTGAAAAGCTGTGTTGACCTCACTGCCTTCACCAGTGAAGAAATCTATGGAGATATTACTAGGGTTCTTCAAAACACCATGACATTATGAACATTGATTGAACCAGGTTGTCTCTGGAAATGTCAATTAAAATCATACAAATTGAAAATACTATAAAAATTACCTGCAAAAGGATTATCTCCTCCGAAAAACTTCCGGAAAGTTTCATCTGCATTTCCATGGTAGACATATCCTGATGACCAGGCGCCATTCGCTCCCAGCTCAGATGGGATTCCTCCTTTTAAACCCTCCTCTCCAAACTTATCATAAGTGGCCTTTTTACGAGCTGCGTTGCATGAGAAAGGCCATCATCAACTTCACAGCAAATTGAAGGCTGAACTTGTGCTGTTTTCCTTACACAATGAGTGGGAGGAGGATATGGTATGTAACTTTTATCAAGTATATATTTGAAAAATTAATAACATTTACATGACACCTTAAAGTAAGATTTTAAACTGGGGTGCTAGGGGGTCTGTGAAAACGTTCAGAGAAAAAAAATGCAAATTAATGATTAAAACATTTATTTATGCATACATTAGGCCTATAATGGATATAATTACATTTACAGTTTTTGATATTACTTTTTTACTCCGTTTTTTAAAGACTAGTAGTCTGTAATCATGAAATAAATTATGGCTACTTTGTATATTTTATTAGTTTTATTAGTTTAACGTTATATCGGGTAGAACAAGATAATACATATATAATTAGGAATGTGAACATCATATAGGAGGAGTTCTTGGCATCAAAATTGACATAAAAAATGTTTAATAACGCTATGTCGACTATTCAACTGCTGTTGCAAGGTGTTTTTTTGCATTTTGTGGGTGTATATGTAATGTATATGAGTTTGTCTAGTGAACTCACGGTCGCTCAGCACGTCAAACGCCTCCGCGAGCAACGTGAAGCGCTCGGCGGCGCGCGCGTGGCTCCGGCTGCGCGGATGATGCTTCAGCGCGAGCCGCCGATACCTGATTATACCGGAATAAAAACAAATCTACAGCTAGCCAAATATTACTCAAAATGAACGTAAACGAAATGTTTGACTAGTTTATCTGCTTTTAATTGAATTCATAAACATTTACAAAACGAACGTTACTTATAAATTAAACAAAACGGCTAACTTACGCCTTCTTTATGTCGGCATCAGTGGCGTTGCGGTTTATTTCCAAAATAGTGTAATAGTCTCTGCCCATCGCCTAACTGTTTATCTAACTTTCCTAATTTATCTAATGTTTACACTTTAAACGTATCAGGGCACAAATGTAAACCGGGTCAGTAGGAATGAACATTAGTTTACTGTTGTCAACGGAGGTAGCTATGGAAACAGAGAACGGACTTCTGGGTAATGCCGTCGTTCATAAACAGCTGCAGAGATTAAAATATTCTGACACTGTCAAAAACATTAGGCTACAGCAGTCACATTTTAACTCTCTAGTGCATTTACATCCACTTTTAATAACAGGTCAAGACAAAAATCACTATATGGAAAACAATCGTGAGATAGTTTATTCATTACATACACACCAGGTAGAAAATGTCTGTCAAGTAAAAACACACTTTATTTAATGTGAAAAACATTTTTAAATAATACATTAATTATTAATTTTTGCAATAAGCCCCTCAAGCTCAGGTCTTGTTTTGAACCGGGCTTGATAATCTGCTTCCTTGTGCTGAAAAAACAAACAAAAAAACACACAACAACTTATATGAAGCCCATATCAGTTGATAGTAGTTTCATAAATGCAGCCAGACATATTAATATAAGAGCAGTATCAATGTCAATGACTATGAAGTGTAATTTTCTGACCTGCTTTACACAGAGTTGCACTCCCTCAGGCTGGTTTTTCATAAGAACTTCCGCAAGTATGGGAAAAAGTGTTGCCTTCATTTCACTGATCTAAATGCACATCACCAATAAATCACTTATAGGCTACCGGACACCTATCATAATCACATGCAATCATAAAATTAGATAATTTATTCATATAACCAACAACGTTGCATTCACTCTACCTGAACAACACGCTCATGGGTTTTCAGGACTCCATCTACATACATCTTTGTGCCTTGCTCCTGCATCACCATGACCTCTGTGCTTTTCGTAGGCAGGGCAAAGCTTTAAAACACAAATAAGAAAATTATTTTCACTGTTACTTTACAATAATTCATAAAATGTTAAATGATATATTGTTGTAACATAACAGTATATATATATATATATATATATATATATAATAAAATATATCTCTCCTTCCCACCTATCATCGACTTTGATGTCCAAGTGACTGCAGAGATTATGGATGTACTGGGAATAATGTTCCACTAGAGTCATGTCATATCCGGAAACACACACATTAAGCACACCAAACTCTGTGGCGGTCGCTTCTTTAATCTGCTTTGCCTGAATTTTGTCCTTCTTCTTCTTTGGCTGAATGAAAAAAAATGTAGGATATTCTATTAAATGGCAGGGAAAACTTTTTATATTGATGATGATGATGTGCAAAACTAGGTCTTACCAAAACTTTTGGAAGAAGATGTCTGTATCTTCCAATCCCATGTGTGGGCATTGATCTATACTGTCTGTTAGGCAGCAAAACACCTGGTTAGACACATAAAAAAAACATTTGATTATTACTATCAGACAATAATTATATTTGAACACTGGCGTATAATAAAAAGAAATTTTTTGATTATTTAATTATGATTATTTTTTACGGTCTATGATTACTCTTTGCAAAAATATTTTACATTTATCAATCAATTTATGCATCTAAATTACCCATTATATGTTTTGATGTCACATACTCATATTCATCTATTCTAATCAGACATTTAGTTAACGTCTGCTCTGAAAATGTACCCCTAATTTTTGTTGCCACTTCTCCAAAAGTTGAGACATGCTAATTTATCCCCTTCCGTCTGCAAAGTCTGAAATCCTGTTCAAAAACTACTAAAAGCTGATTATTACTAACAAATGTATTTAACCATTCATTGTTTTAATAATTCATTTTATTCTTTACTTATTTCTTTTATTTTTTATCCATGACTGCAAACACACAAACACAAATGAAAATTAAACATAGCTCTTACCCCACGGCATCTGCGTAGTTAACACTTGACTTCTGTGACATTAAGAGAAAAGTCAATGATCAGATTTAATAATATTCCCATTTAATATTATAATATTAAATATTTATTTATATATGTCACTTACTGGACCGATGATGCTGCACACACCAGCGCCCGTGTGTTTTGAAGAAGAAAAACCTGATGCAGAAGAATGACACAAACTAATGACACACACCAAAAACTAAAACATAAATTATGTTTGTAAAATACGGCAATCATTCATGTAAGTTAAATGTACAGAACTCAATTCTGCTCTTTCTCTACGACCTTGGCATGTCAACAACATACATTACTGCGACGATTAAGATTAAGTAATTCTCTAAAATACTACACCTTATTCAGGAAATTGTTCATTGTTTCACGTTGATATATTAATCCAGTAATAACGTTTTAATACAAGCAGTCAAAGGCGTAAAATATCAATCAGGTAAGCGCATGTACTGCGCCCGCTCTTCTTCACGGATTCCAGCGGGATGAATTTAGGCTCGTTTGGCACATTGCTGCCCCCTGCCGGAGCAAACGCGTCGCGCGTGGGACTGGTTTGTCATCACATGCAGTTAAAAGCTTAAAATCAGCATGATTTATTTAACATTCAGAAGTTATCATTATGCTTAGAAAACATAATAAATATTAAAATATATTACTTTGAAAGACTGTTCTAATATCAAGGTTCTACACTAGCTATTTAAATAACCATAAATTACTACTGGCACAGAAAGTAAGCATTATTGTAATACACCCCCTTTTAAATATAATTGTATAAAGTATTAGAAGAGTCTCCCTGTTCACGGTTTAAGGGTTAATGGAATGTGACGTGGCGCTTGCAGAGCTCAATCTAACCTGTTTGGAGTCCCGCCTTGTTTCCACAGACAACATTCCGGAGCGCTTCCCCATTACATTTTCCACTAGTAAAAAAATACGTTTAAAAATATTTGGTCATATTTGAATATTGATGCGAATGAAGCATAATTTATTTTTAAATTATGAAAAGACGTCACAGGAAATGCAATACTCAAATTATCTAAATTATATATTAAATGATATTGATATTGAGATAATATTTGAACACTTGTCCTAATTTAGTATACTGACATGTCATCGTCAATTTGACAGAACCCTGTGACGCATGTATTCTCTCTAACGCCATAGGCTGAGCTCAGCTGTCAATCACGTCTCTGTGAGTATCATGGTAGGTTGCGGCGCAGAACGGGGCCTGAATAGGCGGCTGAGAGTCTCTAAGTGAACCGAATTACCGCTTTATTCTCTTGTATATAGCAATCTGAAAGTTATAACAACACATTAATACCCACAGTAGGCCCAGCGGAACCGGCAGCATGTCTGCAGCAGGAGATTTCGGCAACCCGCTCCGCAAATTTAAGCTGGTGTTTCTGGGAGAACAGAGCGGTGAGTTCCGAACCTGGTCCTGGTTCTGTCTCTCTTCCGTTATGAGTGTGTTTTTGAGTTTGTATGTTAGACATTAGATATCTAAATGGAAATGTATACTATAAATACATGTATGTGTGCTGGAATATGTCGTAGTTGTACCTTACATGCTCACAGATCCAAAACTACATGTATGATAGTGATTAACGTTACTATAAACCTAATCACATCAGCCAAAACTGTTTTTCTTGTAAGTTCATCTTTTAATATCAACAGTTTTGGGGGTTAAAGTCTCAGGAAATATCAACATTCATGAGATGCCATCATTAATTTCGGCTGTCTTGTCCATTTCATATTCATTTCTCAGTATATTTTTGTCTGTCTCCCGTGTAAACATGATATTCTCATGTTTGACTGTGTTTTGCTGACATGGTGGGATTTTCTGGATCTTCTAGCTGTTGAACACTCAGCAGAGCTTGCATGTGTTCATTATATATAAACACCAGCATTGCCTAAAGTCTCAGTGTGAAGATCCATTCATCTTTCCGAGATATCTGACCCCAGGTGACCTCTCAATCTCTAAAAAATAAATAAATCACTGTCCCCAGAATTCAACAGCTGGTCAGGCCCGGTGCTTTGCAAGTTCTGTGTAAATCAGCAATCCGTATAAAGCATAAACAAGGGTAATGTGACATTATTTTGTAAACATTATTAAGACTATACCCGTGTAGGATAGTTTGGCCTTTTCTTGGATTTCTAAAAAAAATGAGTAGGAACATAAACATAGCAAATGTTCAAACTATTTGCATATATTTACATAGACATGCATGTGTTCATTTTATTCCTGGTTTTTAGATTCTTCTATTGCGATGTTTCCTCTGAATCAGAAATGTATGTGCACAGGTTTATGCATTCAATGAATTTTTTTATTATGCTTTTGTAATCTAATGTTAGGATGTCAGTGTCGCCTGATAGACGGGCACTCATGATATAGATTTAATTGAGTAATGGGTTGGATGTTTTCCATCTGCATTCAAGGAAAATGTATTGGCAATGAAAGCAATGCATAAATGTCCTTTTTGAAGTTTTGACCTTTATGTTTTGATCGTAACCATTTCATTTTTTATGTGGTTTTGCAGTGGGAAAGACATCACTGATCACCAGATTTATGTATGACAGTTTCGATAATACCTACCAGGTAAGTGAATCTTTTTCTGACTCATTGTCTAGGTTTAAACCGTGTTCTGATTTATTTTGGATGTTTCTGATCAGTTGCATGGATAAGTGTCCTTTTCTTTAATTTTTGTTTTGTTGCTTTTCATTTTCAGGCGACAATAGGAATCGATTTCTTGTCGAAAACAATGTATCTTGAGGACAGAACAGTAAGTACATTTTTTTCTTCTACCAATAAATGCACGTCTTGAAGGAATGAAATAATATAAATGCTGTAAAATTATTTTACCAGTGTTTAAATGACACGCACGTCTGCAATGCCTTTGATTAATGAGATGTTTTTTTAATACCTTACATTGGTCAATACTCTTTATTGCTGTACATACATTGTGTCGTTTAAAAAAAAAACATTGCAGGTGAATTTATTGTAGTTATAATATAATGCTTTTAATGT
Organism: Pimephales promelas; assembly: GCF_988280905.1. Lineage (NCBI taxonomy): Eukaryota > Metazoa > Chordata > Actinopteri > Cypriniformes > Leuciscidae > Pimephales > Pimephales promelas. The sequence goes on along the minus strand of NC_142791.1, from coordinate 1,615,972 downwards.
AATAGCATTTTTTTATTGTGTTAAATTGTTCATTTTCTTTCTTTATGCAAATTCTTGTTATGATATTTTAATGTCTACTACTTGGATATGTATCTTCATATTGTGCAGCCCTAGTATTTCTCTTTGCTTTGTTGAATGTTGATTGAAACGTTTCGTGAGGTCCATTGCCTCGCTCCACCTGGTGTGTCTATTGCTTCAGCCCTTCTCTCTCTCTCTCTCTCTCTCTCTCTCTCTCTAGTTATTTGCTCACATTTATATGTTTCTTTCTGTGAAGGAGTGTTTGAGTGGGAATGTTTCACTCTGAAGATCTGCAGTCCTGATAACATAACCCATACCATAACCCTAGGGCCATTTAACAATTCATTTAATCTTAATTTTTTACATTTTTAGATTCCATTTTTTTCCCCCCCTCAATTTTAATTTAGAAATGTACTCTGATTTTTTTGGTTAATTGAAACGTAAAAAATCATGAGGCTTGAATTCATTCATAGTAGTACTTAGTTAAAATAGGTTTTAGTTAACTATCTATTTTAAATTGTATTAATCAAAAAGCATGTATAAATCAATTGACTTTATAAAAATATAACAACTTTTTTTTTTTTGGACAAATTGTGTTTTCTGTATTTATGATTTAATACAAATTTATTATCAAAAACATTGGTAATCAAATTAAGTCATAAAACATTAACCATTTTTAAGAGATTAAATAAATTGTTAATTTAGTTTTAAATTAATCGGGAAGCCGTTCCCGAATCCTGAGCTTGAGGAATCTTCTCGATCCACTTTCTTGCGTTTCATTCCACGCCTTTTTTACCCCCCCCCCCCCCTTTGAACTTTTAATTTCTCCTCTTTTTTTTTTCCTTTATTCCTCTCTTTTTCTTTTGTTTTTTTTCTCCATTCACACAGATCAGGCTGCAGCTTTGGGACACGGCAGGACAGGAGCGTTTCCGTAGCCTCATTCCCAGTTACATCAGAGACTCTGCTGCTGCTGTTGTAGTTTACGACATCACAAGTAGGTATCTGAGACCCGCTCCACGTCCAGTTCCCCTCCTCTTACCTCTTCCTCTTCCCCTCTCTCCCCCCCTCTCTCTCTCTCTCTCTCTCTCTGCTGGAACTCTGGTGCTAAAACGTTCGGTCAGGTGCGGCTGCAGCTGTGGGACACAGCAGGACAGGAGCGCTTCCGCAGTCTGATTCCCAGCTACATCCGGGACTCTACGGTTGCCGTTGTAGTCTTTGACATCACAAGTGAGTGTGGATCCTCGGCAGGAGAACTTAAGGAAGAGGAAAGATGTCTGTCACCTCAACGCAGTCTCTCTCTTTTTTCACATCCTTTGAGTTTTTTTCTGTGATTTCATTCTTTTTGTCTTCTTGTTTTTTGCTTTGCAATTGCAATTCTGTGCTTAAAACTGGGTAGACTCCTTTGTTTTGGACTACATGCAGATCTTTGCAATTAAAGGACTACTCCGGTGCTAAACGAACCTTTGGTCTAATAACACATTGGTACCTAGTCGACCGTTCTCTGAGATTTGTTTTCATGATAATCGAATGTAAAGAGTTTTATTTCTAAAAACTGTTTAGCTTATAACACTAGTATATAGGGCATAGAGTTGTGAAAAATAAATATCGCTAGTTAAAGGAGTATTTCACTTTAAAAAAAAACTTTTGCTGATAATTTACTCTCCCCCATGTCATCCAAGATGTCCACGTCTTTCTTTCTTCAGTCGAAAAGAAATTAAGGTTTTTGATGAAAACATTCCAGGATTTTCTCCATATAATGGACTTCAATGGGGACCAAACGATTCAAGGTCCAAATGAGAGTTTCAGTGCAGCTTCAAAGGGCTTTAAACGACACCAGATGATGAATAAGGGTCTTATCTACTGTAGGACCCTTCGAGTCATGACTCGAAAAAAGATTTGTTCATTTTGATGAACGAGTTCGAACAGGAGAGTCACGAACGCGCATCACAGATCAGAGCAAGACGAGCATTTGTGCTTATAAAACTTAAACTTTGTTATTTATTTTTGAAATGACTGATCGTTTCACTTGATAAGACCCTTATTCATCGTCTGGTGTTGTTTAAAGCCCCTTGAAGCTGCACTGAAACTGTCTTTTGGGCCTTGATCCGTTTGGACCCCATTGAAGTCCATTATATGGAGAAAAATCCTGGAATGTTTTCATCAAAAAACCTTAATTTCTTTTCGAATGAAGAAAGAATGACATGGACATCTTGGATGACATGGGGGCGAGTACATAGCAAAAGTTTTTTTTAAAGTGAACTACTCCTTTAAAACCACTAACAAGGCTCAAAATAGCCCCACACTAACACAGTAACATAATGAGGGTCCCTACACACAAACTGAAGCATTGAGAACATTGTAAGTGTACAGAGAGTTTAATAAGAAGATATTTTATAAAGACAGTCAACTTCACATATACAGGCAGGAGCCATCTTTGTGTTCATGGTTTGACTGGTCGAGACTGTTTTCTAAAGATGGCTCCTGCCTTAATAATTAAAACTTAGTTTTAAAGTAAAAAACTTAAAGTGCACTTAAAGTTTTAGCATTTGCGGCTAAAAGTTAATTTTACACCCTCTGAACTAAACATTAAGTTCTTGAGAATAACATTCACATAAAAGAATGATGCATTTTTATTTACAACCGTAATTTATTATATTCGCAAGATACATTTATATTTTTCATTGAATTATAAATGTTTTCTTTTTTGTTTGTTCATACAATAAAATAATTGTAATTATTTATATAGAAGAAAATATGCATTCATTCACCATTTTACAGACTAAAATGTAGATGAAAGATGATTTGTCTTTTTTTTTTCCTGCAGACCGAGTTCCTGTGACGCATTCATGAGCACAGAGTCGCTCCCAGCTTTAGAACTTCCTTTCTTTCTTTCCTCTTATTTTATCCTTGTGTTTTTTTCTATCTACCTGCACGTTTTGTCTCCCGGTCTGTGATCCTGTGATTTTTTTTTTTTCTTTTTTTTTTCTTTCTCATAGACCCCTTAAGCTCATCTTCAGTATTAACTCAGTATCTCTGAAATCCCCTCAACAGATGTCAACTCGTTCCAGCAGACCACCAAATGGATCGATGATGTCCGAACAGAAAGGGGAAGTGATGTCATAATCATGCTGGTGGGAAACAAAACAGATCTTGCAGATAAACGGTTCGTTTAAATAGTTTACAAAACGTTTTGATGTAGTTTGTGTAATTTTGTTTTATTTTGCACAAATATATTAAGCAGAATAACCATTATAAAAAATAAATAAATATACAAACCTGCATATAAGAGTGATTTCTAAAGGATCATGTGTATGGAAGAATCAAATAAATGCAACCTTGGTGAGGATAAGTGACTTTCAAAAACATTAAAAAAAATCATTCAGACCCCAAAAAATGGGAGATGGTCCTCACTGCAGAACATGAAATCCAGGGGGAGGAGCAGATCCAACTCCTCCCACCTTATATATACCTAATCCTACGCATCTCCACCCCCTGATCCCTAACCCCACCCCTAATCCTGCCCATCTCCACCCCCTGATCCTTAACCCCACCCCTAATCCTGCCCATCTCCACTCCTGATCCCTAACCCCACCTCTAATCCTACCCATCTCCACTCCTGATCCCTAACCCCACCCCTAATCCTGCCCATCTCCACCCCCTGATCCTTAACCCCACCCCTAATCCTGGCCATCTCCACTCCTGATCCCTAACCCCACCACTAATCCTGCCCATCTCCACCCCCTGATCCTTAACCCCACCCCTAATCCTGCCCATCTCCACTCCTGATCCCTAACCCCACCCCTAATCCTGCCCATCTCCACTCCTGATCCCTAACCCCACCTCTAATCCTGCCCATCTCCACTCCTGATCCCTAACCCCACCCCTAATCCTGCCCATCTCCACCCCTGATCCCTAACCCCACCCCTGATCCTACCCATCTCCACTCCTGATCCCTAACCCCACCCCTAATCCTGCCCATCTCCACCCCCTGATCCTTAACCCCACCCCTAATCCTGCCCATCTCCACCCCCTGATCCTTAACCCCACCCCTAATCCTGGCCATCTCCACTCCTGATCCCTAACCCCACCCCTAATCCTGCCCATCTCCACCCCCTGATCCTTAACCCCACCCCTAATCCTGCCCATCTCCACCCCCTGATCCTTAACCCCACCCCTAATCCTACCCATCTCCACCCCTGATCCCTAACCCCACCCCTAATCCTGCCCATCTCCACCCCCTGATCCTTAACCCCACCCCTAATCCTGCCCATCTCCACCCCCTGATCCTTAACCCCACCCCTAATCCTGGCCATCTCCACTCCTGATCCCTAACCCCACCCCTAATCCTGGCCATCTCCACTCCTAATCCCTAACCCCACCCCTAATCCTGCCCATCTCCACCCCCTGATCCCTAACCCCACCCCTAATCCTGCCCATCTCCACTCCTGATCCCTAACCCCACCCCTAATCCTGCCCATCTCCACCCCTGATCCCTAACCCCACCCCTAATCCTGCCCATCTCCACCCCTGATCCCTAACCCCACCCCTGATCCTGCCCATCTCCACTCCTGATCCCTAACCCCTCCCCTAATCCTGCCCATCTCCACCCCTGATCCCTAACCCCACCCCTAATCCTGCCCATCTCCACCCCTGATCCCTAACCCCACCCCTGATCCTACCCAACTCCACCCCTTAAATCTGGGTCCAACTCCGCCCCCTGGATCTCGTGTACTGCAATGAGGTGCTACTGAAAAATTGCACAAAACTGAAAGTTAATGTTTAATGGCTAAATAAATTAGTCAGTCTGGCTGTTTTTTCAAGTATTAAAGAAATCTATGTGCAAATAGTAATGATTCCATGTGTTTTTGTGCTCATTTCAGGCAAGTTTCTATCGAGGAAGGAGAAAGGAAAGCCAAAGAACTGAATGTAATGTTTATTGAAACTAGTGCTAAAGCCGGATACAACGTCAAACAGGTGCGTGTGACTGAGATTGGACTTGATTAAAAAGAGAAAAATGTGCTTTAAAGGGATACTCCACTTTTTTTTGGAAATAGGCTCATTTTACCACTCCCCCCAGAGTTAAACAGTCGAGTTTTACCGTTTTCGAATGTATTCAGACGATTTTCTGATATTTAGAAGAATATCAGTAACCAGACAGTTTCTGGTCTCATTGACTTCCATAGTATATTTTTTTTCCTACTATGGAAGTCAATGAGACCAGAAACTGTCTGGTTACTAATATTTTTCTAAATATCAGAAAATCGGCTAAATACATTCGAAAACGGTGAAACTCAACTGAGGGAGTGGTAAAATGAGCAAAAAAAGTGGATTATCCCTTTAAGGATCGAGAATCGAACTCTAAATCACAAACTTTAATAAATGATATTTGCATGATTATTCAAAAAGAGCATGACTGAACATTTCTCTCATAGCAGTCTCTTCAGAAACATCCAAATGATTAAATATCCAACCTTTCTGAATGCAAACCATCTCAAACCCACCCACACACTGCCTGTTTTTCCTGATCTGGCTGTTGTGCTCGTCTCTTCCAGCTTTTCCGGCGTGTAGCAGCAGCTCTTCCTGGTATGGAGAGCACACAAGACAAGAGCAGAGAGGACAGTATCCTACACAAATATGTGCATATTTATTTATTGTCCGTATGAATAAGTGTTGCTGTGTGCTGCACAAAACACACCGCAAAAGCATCAGGTTTTTCCTTAATTCATCTTTCCTTCAGTGATCGACATAAAATTGGAAAAGCCGCCAGAGCAGCCGGTCAACGAAGGCGGATGTTCGTGCTGAGGCTTCAGTCGACGTTTCTGTGCCGTGTCTCTTATTGTCGTTCTTTTAGTTGCACTCGCCGCATCTCTCTGGATATTCTGCAGAAGCGGAGGAAGTAGAACACTACCCATCATCCTCGTTACCTCTCGCCCACTCAAATGACTTCGAAAGCACGACGTGGATGTGCGTGATGTTGCTTTTCTATTAATCGTTTCCGTTAATCGTACACCTTTTGTGGTGTTTTTTTTTTGTTTCACTCTCAAAACGCTTTTTTTTCGTCCACGTTTCGTTTTATGTGAAATAATACTTATATTACTGTAATCATGACACTAATAGGAACAAAACAAGATATTAGGAGAAGGATATCCAGATTTGAATATGCGACGATTCTCTAAATGTCGTTGTATGATACGAAGTGTCTAGATTTCAACATATGTGGCTGAAGCGCTTTGAATCTCTTCTTCAGAAGGAAGAAAGGAAATGTTTTGTGAGGAACAAGTGGTGCTTTAGCTCAAGCTTTGTGCTTTTTTCTGCTTCGATTATTTGATTTTCTTCCATCTGCGTTTGAGCATTAGAAAGCCAATAGCTTAGTCAAAGAGAGATACAGTTATTGTAAAGAAATATGTATATTAAGGGAAGTATCAGATCCGATTTGACAGATAATATGCAGCCGTTGCCTTCAATGGTTTGTTTTATTGGGCTTCCACTGATTTGCTTTTTTGTTTTTGTTTTTTATTAGCATTGTAAAGTTTGATTTATTTTAATAGATGTGGTTTGTTTTCTCTTTTGATTTGTTGAATCAACCATGAACCGTAATATTTATTTGTAATGTCTTTTTAAACACTGTTTGGTTTTTCATCGTTCATAGAGCGAGACGTTCAGATATTCGGGCTCTAAGCAGCTGCCACATTTGTTTTTAAATGTACAGTGATGCTTTGTCCCCAGACTGATCTAAACGTTTCTAAGATTTAGCGTATTTTTTTGAGGGTTTGTTTTCTTTAAACTGTCTGACACATTTCAGATGAATTTTAACCGGTTTCGTCTGGCAGTGCTGCTTGACGACAATACTCATTATTTGCACTGCTAAAATTGATCAGCATCGTTGAGACATCCCTAATAAAATCTTTATTTAGCAACAACATGTATATTTTTCTTTCTTTGATGGATAATGTATAACTGTTTGTAAATGTGCACAGCAGAAAATTAAAAATAGTAGTAAAATGTGCTTTTATTTGGATCTGTGCAGGAATTGCACTTGATTGTAAACACAGAAAATGACATTCCTGATGTTTTGTACTTCTGCAGCTTTTTATTAATTTATTTGTAAGTGTGTTGCACAACAATATCAATTTAAGCAAAGTAGTACATTAGTGCATACCATAGACTGTAAAAAGGTGCATACACAGGCCAGATGGAAATGTAAACTGTTTCCTCCGTCGCGAGGGATCTGTTCAGTGGTCGAAGAGTGATGATAATGCCATCCTTGTACAAGTATTTAAAAATGCTCATTAATGCGGTCATAGAGATTAGTGAACCTGTTGCTGACTGTTTAGTTATTCCTAAATTTGCGCAAAGCATCATGGGGCGCAGGAAAAAGCTGGATAGCAAATTAAAAAAAGGCAGTTAAACAAGATTGTTATGTAGCTGTCCCAAACCTCATGCGGACATCATAATTTCATTTATAGTTATTTATAAACACAAATAGAAGATCTTGTAGGCCTATCTTGACAGAATAACAGATAAGTCAAGGACAAAGATGAACAAGTTTGCAAAGCTCTAACGTTACGTGCACATTATACACAAAGCAGAATCATAGCAGCAAGAAATACAATCATTTCGTTCTGTGCAAAATTAATCTATAGATAGCTTATGTTATAAATATCTGTTGATATTTCACAGAGATCAGAGAAAAACAAGCCTGTTCTGATCAATTTGTGCAGCTTAATTATTAAAGGTAACCTACACCGTAACGTTTTTCTCTAAAAGGATAACTTTTTTCAGGATGACAATATTCATCCGCACAGTCTTGCAGAGCCAAAGTACAACCAAAAATGTTCTGCAAAAGTTGCATATAGTGTAGCCTACCTTTAAGTAAAGCCTCTTTTTGCATTGACCGAAGTGATGACGTCACTTTGTAGGACAACTAGCGTTAGCGTGACGCTATTAGCGTCGCATGTTCCCTCGGTTTTGGAAAATCGCTAAAAATAAGATCTGTGTTTAACAAAGAGTTGTGACCCTTACGTTTTGTCTATCAAGATAATCTTTACAAGTTAATCCAAAATGTATATATTTTGAAGCCTATATAAAGTAAAAAAAACAAGCAGACACAATAAAGTAAAAAAAAAAAAAAAAACACAAGCAGGTTATAACTGTGTTTTATGTCATAGATCAAAACGTGAAAATATTTAGAGGCTTTGTTCACCAGAGACCTTATTTCAGGCGGTTTAGCAAAAATCCATTTAAAAATCCCATAGGCTTTAGAGCTTTAAAGCGAGGGAACCGAGTGTGCTAAAATGCTAACTCACTTCCGCGTTTTGGCCTACAGAGTGACGTCGTAACTTCAGCACTTAATGCCCACTGAGTTGCTGAAAACAGCTGCAGCTATTCTCATATTTCCATATTTATATGCAGGAAAAGGAGCGTTTGCTATCGCTGAGCTTTGGACAACTCTTCCAGTCTCGACCCTACAATTCTTTCATCCCGCTGGATTTCCAGTGAACCTCCTGCTCCCCGACTGGCCCTCAGCAGAACCAGAAGGGCATCCATAGAAGTGAACGCATCGCTGCACCTGCAGCCATTCCAGCCAGGAGTCCCAACGCAATCTGCTCTCCAAAACTGTCATCGGTGTTTCTGTGCACCCAGACATGCTGAGTCCCTACAAGGAAGCACATCCGGTTTAGGGGTACGTCCGTTGTTAAAGACACACTATGCAAGATTTGTACCTTAATATAACAGCTTCAAATGGGTATCAGACTGTGAGTGTAGAGACCAGTCTATGGCAGATAGGTATTTATGACAGTAACATTAAATACAAGTACTCCACAGCGACTCTAGGGGGCGCTGTCTGACAACAGAATTCCTGCATGGTGTGCCTTTATATGTTTCTCTGTTTATTGGAACTTAACTTGTCATTTAAAAAAGTCTTAAATGTAAAACTTTATTGCCTAAGAAAAAAATGGTAACACTTTACAATACTTGTTAACATCACTACATTAGTTAAAATAAACTAACGTTGAAAAATACGTCTGAAGCACTATTCGTCTACTATTGCATTCAATACATTATTAAAATATCAGTTGTATTTTTTATTAACTAACAAGGTTAGGAAAAGTTACTTTTAAAAGTAATGTAGCTATTACAATATTGTGTTACTCCCTTAAAAAAGTATCAATTGTGTTATTGGACTTTTGGTTGGTTGGTTTTTTAATAACAAAAAAAAAGTTATTTTTGGTAAATGGCAAAAAGGCCCTTCCAGACCAAAAGTGAAATGAATAAGCTTTAGGCTGAAGAAAATGCAAATACAATTCAGTGCTGTCAACATGGGGACAGGAAAGCTCTCAGTCTATAAAATTAATTATATTTGTTTACTTATTTTGTTAAATCTAAAGGTAATGCGTTACTTTACAAGTTACTTGAAAAGTAATCTGATTAAAAGTAATCATTTAATTAAAGTAATCTCTTCTAAAAACTGCTAACTGGTGCTAGAAAGGGATAATATACTGTAAAGGATGTATTGCTCGTTGTTAGTTAAAATTAGCTGATGTATGGAACCTTACTGTAAAGCGTTAACAAAATATATAAGGGACGTGTTTGTATAATTACCTCCACAACCTGCACCTGGCATGATGTAAACCGCATTATGACCGTCAATGGGAACGGTCTGGTAAGTATCGTCATAGGGATTGTATGTGAAAACCTGTGAGAGTGAAACAAAATGTGAATTGAATAAATATTAAAGCAAAAAACAAAAATGATCCTGCATGTAAAAAAAATAACACTCACTGGATTTCTTTTCGCCTCCATGAGTGTGAGCTTCCAGGCCCTGAAAAGTGACCGAATGGACATAAGTTAGAGGGTAAAACGGGTTCATTTGTTGTGGGAGGGGTTTCGTACGACTGTCAAAGGTCAAGACTTACAGTGCCTCATCTTCACTGTTGGCACACAGGATCAGCATAGAGCCATCCCTCAGGTAGACAACCAACAGATTCTCTCTCGGGTGACTCTCAGGTGGACACACACCTGCTCACAAAGACACTGCTATAAGAGCAATAAAGTATTTTCATAACATACCCTTTCTACATACATTTCTTCATACCTGCGCACTCCAGACCAGACTTCACATTCACACAGGCGCTCTTTAGATTCGCTTTGGTCTCATAGTCTCTCCTGGATTCAGATGTGTAAAAAACAAAGCTCCCATCTATCCACAGGTCACACCAGTTCAGCTTCCAGCGTTTGAGGATTGAAGCTGTGAACGTTTTTAACAAAATGATCATTTAAAAAAAAATGCAATATTATTGAGTATCTATCTATACAGTAGCACAGACAAACTACTCTCTACAGCTTCATGATATCTTTAATTGGCTCTTTATTGGCATTGATGGTTCCATGAAGAGCCTTTGACATCCATTAAAACCTTTCCACTCCACAAAACAGGTTTTTAACAGCGGGAAAATGTTGACAGAACTATGACAAAACACCATGACAGAACTAATACTAGGGCTGTGAATCTTTGGGTAGACAGCGAATCGATTCGATTCACGATTCATAGGTTTTCGATTCGATTAAAGAACGATTTGTGCAAATTCAGAACGATTCAATCCAAATTCGATGCGATTCGATTCATTCGATTCGATTCTTAATTTTTTATATGCATTATAGTATTATTTCAATGCTTCACCCAATGGGTCTTTGTCTGGGTTTGAATTAGCCTACACAGCGGCCTTCGGGGGTCAGATAGTGGGGATTTTGTCCATTGTTAATGTTAGTTCATGTTTGTTTTTAATTTTAATGAATATATACAGATTTATAAGCCTGCAGCTAAATGATCATTAGGACCTAATTGTTCAAAACGACTGAGTGTATTTGACACAATAAATGAACATAACAAACAACATTTGCTTTATCACAAAGGCTTCAGTTAGCATTAGCAACTCAAACTTCTCAAAGATGTTATAGACTATAGTGCTAACAAAGAATAGACCTATATTAAGTTGTTATTTTAAATTAATGTCAGTTTTATGTTTTAGATTTCTTTTTATGTATCGTTTGGGGTTTTTCTGGGTGAGTTTAACTAACATATACTGTCCTGTTCTTCTGTAACACTGACCGTAAGAGGATTATCAATGCAAACAGTGTCAGGCTCTGAGTTTCATAATCATTTCATTTAATTATATTAGTGCTGTTAATCACTAATCGTGATTAATCACATGTTAAATAAAGTTTGTTTATATATGTGTGTGTACATACAGCATACATAAACTACACACACACACACACACACACACATATATGTACATTATACACGCATAATGTACACACACATGTATTATGTAAACTTATGTTAGTTGCAATTAATCATAATTTAATCGATTTGACAGCACACACACACACACACATATCTACTGTGTGTGTGTGTATATATATATATATTAGGGCTGTGCAAAAATTAATCGCGATTAATCGCATCCAAAATAAAAGTCTGTGTTTACATAATATATTTGTGTGTGCTTTATATAATTATTTTGTATATATAAATACACACACATGCATGTATATATTTAAGAAAATGTGTTATTCATATATAAAATATTTATATTTATATAATATAGATTATGTATTTATATATATATATATACAGAATATAAGCGCAAATAATTCTTAAATATATAGCCTACATGCATGCATAGGTATTTATATATACAAAATAATTATATACAGCACACACAAATATATTATGTAAACACAGGCTTTTATTTTGGATGCGATTAATCGCAATTAATTTTTGCACAGCCCTAATATATATATATATATATTTAAATATTGCTTATCAGCAGAAATGTACAGACAAAAAAAAGCACCCAACAGAGCTGCCATATTTGTGTTATATTTGTGCTGTTCAGTACATCTTAATATCTAGTCTTTTAACTTTGATTTATATGAATTTAAATGTTGGGAAACACTTTGCACTTTGTGTTCTACTTTTGAAGACAAAATATTCACACAACAGTTTTTCCCCCTCCAAAAACTATTCCAACTATTATTGTTATTATTATTTTAACTACTTTCATTTCTTAGAGGTGCACTGAGCAGATTACTTATATAATGTATTACTTTATTAAAATACCTAAATGAACAGGTAAGCACTTACACTGTCTCCAGAGCCAGCCAGATTTGAGCAGAGCCATCGGTCAGTCGCTGCCACCACAGGGGCAATAGCAGTGTTAGCGGTATCCCTGATGTTGTGGTGCTTGTTTGACGTGATGGAGGAGTTTGTGCTTTTGTTTGTGAGACTTCTCAGCAGTCAGAGGGGGTTGTACTTCTGGAATAGTTTGATGACTCTGTCTCTAATCCTTAAACAGGCCAAAGTGAAGCTTCACTCGGCCAGTAATCTCAGATTACAGATTACAGTGAGTTACTGGCTGTGGAATATTCTCTCCCTTTCCTTGTTACTCAATCTCTTCCTTATGTTTTTGTGTATTATATTAAGTCTTTATAGTTCTTCTGTTTGCAGTTTAGCGAATTCACACACAATTTTAAACCTGTTCACATTTAACGCAGACTATGCATACTCATCTTAATCTTACTTTTGGACTAACAGACTAACCTTAAACCTAAAATGTACCTTATTGTATTTTCAGATTTGATTTAATTTAGATTTTATTTACAGGCGCAGCAAATCATGTTCACTCACCTTAATCTCGCCTTTAGCTAAATTTAGCAAACATTGAGTAACTGTAGTATATCAAGCCAATTATCTAAACAACTGACCTAACAAATTCATCACTGAAGCTGTGAAAAAGACTTACAGTAGTCATCATTGCATGAGGGTGTCATTTTTTATAAATCATATATCTCTAAACACTCCCAGCCATGCTAATTTTACAGGCTTTTACAGTCAGACTGTAATGTTAGCATTAGATTTGCACATGTTAGCATTTTACACACCGATTGAACAGCTAGTAATTTTCTAGCAGTGTACTTTTAGAAATGTATTTATCGAAAATTATGCACGATCATTTACAGCTTATCTCAGTCGCGATTTTTCACATCACATTTACATTTGCATAATGCAGTTCTCAAAACAATTAGTACAAACTGAAAAACCTAATCGATAACCTGCTGCTTACTGTAAAATGCATATTCCTCAAAAGCAAGTATTCAATGAAGGTGTCAGTGTCATCAAGATGAAAAGTCCTGACACCATTGTTTATTATGATAGTCATATGGCTTTGTCATGTTTTCATTATATGACAGTTTGCTCTGTATATGTTTTCCAATGTAAAAACGTCAGATCTTGGTGACACCATTTTCACAGTCATTTGAAAACTACTGTAAAGTTTCACATTACTGTATTTAGTGAGGTAACTGAGTACAAGACTAACTGTTGTGCAAATGTAAATAGTGATGTGAGAAATGCGCCCAAAGCGACAGAAAAACTGTAGGCTAATTTTAAAATAAATCATTAAAAAAATTATAAATAATATTTACTAGAGTTATTTTGATAATAACAACTATATTAATAATATTGTTATTTATTTATTTATTAAACAAAAAAACACTAGTTTTTTAGGATATTGAATTTGAGTTTTACATACTCCCACCACTAGATGGCCTCATCTCACCAACAACATATGAAGCTGAAACTACATTAAGGTGCATTTTAGGTTTAAGGTTAGTCTGTTAGTCCAAAAGTAAGATTAAGATGAGTATGCATAGCCTGCATTAAATGTGAACATTCATAAACACAAAACAGCACATACACACATAAACATAATTGCCGTTTTACATGTTTTATTATTATGTCCGGTCACTGGAGGCCGCTGTTCTTCCCGCTGCTCCACTGACTGAAGTTCTCTCAGAGTTTACTTCATTTCTCAGCTGTGTTTTTATGTGAGCGGTTCAACGGAGGGGTCTAGAAGCATTTCACTGCTCTTTTTTTCTTTCTGTCTTACATTTAAATTGAATATTCGGCACTGCATTGCTCCGTCCAGCAGATGTGTTTGGTTTTCGAGGGTGAATTTCCAACAGTTTTATCCTTCTATATCCAGATCCAGACATGCAACCTCCTCCAAGAAAGGTGAGTCGAACTGTTCTTTAATTGATACGAGTTGTTGTTGTTGTCATGTCCGTATTAATGAACAAATTAGCAGATAGATAGATAGATAGATAGATAGATAGATAGATAGATAGATAGATAGATAGATAGATAGATAGATAGATAGATAGATAGATAGAGAGACAGAAGATAGATAGATAATAAATAGATAGACAGATTGATAGATAGACAGACAGACATAGATCGACAGATAATAAATAGATAGACAGACAGACAGATAGATTGATAGATAGATGATAGCCTGACAGATAGATAGATAGATAGACATATTTATAGTAGATTTACAGACAGACAGATGATAGATAGATAGATGATAGTCAGACAGACAGATAGATAGATACATAGATCAATAGATAGATAGAGTGTTGCTTCTCCAGAGGTTGTCATTGTGTGTGTTGCAGGTTAAAGTCACACAAGAGGTGAAACACACTCACACTGAGCAGCTGAACAGACTCCAGCTCAAACACCAGACCGACTTGGACTTCCTGGAGGATCTGAGGTGATTCACCTTTCATTAACCTTTTACATTGCTATGGATATGTCTATCAATCCATTTTCTGTCTATTTGTTGGTGGTATAGTGCTGAACTGTTTGACTGAGTGTGTGTGTCATCCTCAGGACTTACAGCCAGAAGAAAGCACTAATAGAGAAAGATTACTCACAGGTAAGTTGTGGCCACCATGTTCAATTATATGAGTTCATCATTTATATTACGTTTAGTTTTGATAATGTATGTTGATTTGTGTTGAGATTAAAAATATATATATATTATAAAATCTAATTCAGCTAAGTCTGTGTCTGCCTCTGATGTAAACTAGCACTGACGTTTTATGTGTGAATTTGTTTTTGTAGAGAAGCACATTTCGTGACTCAGTGGAAAAAACTGTGTTTGTTAACGATTTGCAGGTGCGCGTGTTTTTACCAGATGCGTTCTGGTTCGAATCTGCTCTTCTTGTCTTTCTGTTACATTGCTGAGAAGATCTACACAGATCAACTTTATCTCACTTTATGAGTATGATTTCATATATTTTGGATGTACATCAGGATGTCATTTTTCCCTTTTATTCCCTTAAACCACAAAATTTAAGTTAAAAAAAAGCTTTGACTTCCTATATACAAATTATACCACTTACAGTACAATTCACAAGTTTGGGGTTTGTAATATTTTAATAGTTTAATTCACCAAGGAAGTATTAAATTGATTGAACGTGACAATAAATACATGTATAAGATTTATTTTTTTTATATTTTATTTTTAATTTAATTTTCTATTTATCAAATAATCCTGAAAAAAATGTATCACTGTTTCCACAATAAATATTAAGCAGCACAACTGTTTTCAACATTGATAATAATAATAAATGTTTTTTGAGCATCAAATTATCATATTAGAATGATATCTAAAAGATTGTAGTAATAAACTGTAATACTATTTCACAGTTTTTACCTCATTTTTAGTCAGCATAAGTTGAGTTCTTTCAAAAACATGAAAATATTACCAACCCTAAACTTTTAAACTGTAGTGTATAGTGGATAAACAGATGATTATATTTACAGCGTGACATGTCGATCATTTTCATCATGATACTATAAGATCTGTGTGATCATTTGGTGAATGGGAGCGCAGCTGTCTGTCTGTCTGTGTGTGTGTGTGTGTGTGTGTGTGTGTGTGTGAGTGAGATTCTTTACTGTTGGTTCTGAAGCTTGTGCACCTGCAGGGCTGCTGCGTGCTGATTGGCTCATGAACACAGGAGTCTCTCTCTTCCTCAGGGTCTCTTCCTGACTGGACTGGCAGCTCACAGGATCAGGCTGGCAGTGCCAGCTTGTGGTCTGAGGGCCAGGAAGCGAATCCTCTGCGTTTTAAAGGAGTAGTTCACTTTAAAAAAGCTTTTGCTGATAATTTACTCACCCCCATGTCATCCAAGACATCCACGTCTTTCTTTCTTCAGTTCGAAAAGAAATTAAGGTTTTTGATGAAAACATTCCAGGACTTTCTCCATATAATGGACTTCAATGGGAACCAAACGGTTCAAGGTCCAAATGAGAGTTTCAGTGCAAACTAAGAACTTTCTTATTTTTTTTTCTTGTGTGTTACAGTGAAGCTGCCTTGAAAGAATCAATATTGCATGAAGTGCTATATAAATAAATGTTCCTTGACTTTTAGGCTCTGCAAAAGCTTGCCTCGCAGTACTTGAAGCGAGAGTGGATTGGAGCCCCATCAGAGGAGCTGAGAGACTCAGGGTAAAACGAGAGATCTTTCCAATCAGATTGCATTATCCGTCTGTCTTCATCATTAAACAGATGTCTGTGAACATGCGTACAGAAATGTTTGGGCCGTATGGAGGTCTTACTTGGAGGGTGTGGCGAAAGTGAGCCAGTCTCGTATCAACGGATGTGAGAACTATAGGAGCCAGATCTCAGATCCTGTGAAGACGTTCAGAGCGCAGAAGGACCTGCAGCTGAAGAGGGTAAATGCATTAAAGGAGTTGTTCACTTTAAAAAAGCTTTTGCTGATAATTTACTCACCCCCATGCCATCCAAGATGTCCATGTCTTTCTTTCTTCAGTCGAAAAGAAATTAAGGTTTTTGATGAAAACATTCCAGGGTTTTTCTCAATATATAATGGACTTCATTGGGGACCAAACGGTTCAAGGTCCAAAAGACAGTTTCAGTGCAAACTGCAAACTGTTCAAAGGGCTTTAAACTATTTCAGACGATGAATAAGGGTCTTATCAAGTGAAACGATCTGTCATTTAAAAAAAAACATAAGAAAGTTTAAGTTTTATAAGCTCAAATGCTCGTCTTGCTCTGTTCTGTGATGCGCGTTCGTGACTCTCCTGTTCATCAAAATGAACAAATCTTTTTTTTGCGTCATTTGGTTCAATCAATGAACAAAATGAACGAGTCGACTCGGGAAAAGATTTGTTCATTTTGATAAACAAGTTCGAACAGGAGAGTCACGAATGCGCATCACAGAACAGAGCAAGGCGAGCATTTGAGCTTATAAAACTTAAACTTTGTAATTTTTTTTAAAACAGCCGATCGTTTCGCTTGATCAGACCCTTATTTATCGTCTGGTGTCGTTTAAAGCCCTTTGAAGCTGCACTGAAACTCTCATTTGGACCTTAAATTGTTTGGTTCCCATTGAAGTCCATTATATGGAGAAAAATCCTGGAATGTTTTCAATTTCTTTTCACGTCATGGACATCAACAAAAGTTGTTTTAAAAGTGAACTACTCCTTTAACAGATACACTGCACTAAACTTTTGAAAGTGTTTATTCGTCTGTCCTCTCAGTGTTGCGAACATCTGGCGAGAGCTCAGGCCGATCTGCAGGTCACCATCAGAGATCTGGAAAAGAGCAGGAAGGCCTACCAGGAGGCGGAACAAACAGCGCAGACCGTGAGAGAGAAAGCTGATATGGAGGCCAAGTACGTTCGCTGACCTGTCACATGTGAAGGAAGAGACATCAGCTCTCTACAGAACCGGGCATAGGGTTATCGTGTGTTTCAGTTTTAAATGAAGATTCATCATTTTTGGCTGTTTTTCTCACCTTTGCTTCTTTTCCTCTGTTTTTTCCCCTTCTTCCTGTTGGCTCATGCAACACAAGGTCAAAGCTCAGCCTGTTTCAGTCTCGCTCCAGTTTGAAGAGGGCAAGTGTGAAGGTAATCTAGGGATTTGCAGTGTATCAGTAGTGGTCTATATTAGAGCCAGACCGATATATCGGCAGACCGATATTAGGCATTTTCCAAACTATCGGTATCGGCAGTTATAATGGCCGATAAATGAATATTTAAAAAATAAAATAATTACGGACAAAACATGCTTCAATCATCTCTCCTTGGCCTGTTATATTGAAAATGTATGTTTTACAATTTGCAGTATGACGTTATCTATTGCTAAATTATGGCTCATCATAGACTAGCTAACCTGACATTGTAATTATAAGGTAGCTTATAAGGCAATGTAGGGACTAATTATTATTTTATTTATCAGAACTTTTGATGTTCCTCTGTTCAGTTGTGACAATAAAAGAAACAAGTTTCTTTTAAAATGCTTTATCATATTATTTTAGTTAAGACTCATAAATAACTACAAATAACTATGTTAGGGAAATCTGTTTATGTTTTGTTGCGCGTTTCTGAAAAAAAAAAAAAAAAAAATATATATATAGATATATATATAAAAATATCGGCCGATATATCGGCATATCGGATTTTAAAACCCAAAAATATTTGTATCGGTTATCGGCCTTCAAAATCCTTTATCGGTCGGGCTCTAGTCTATATTGGTTATCTAATAGTGCATGCTCTTTTGTCCTATTTTTACATATGGATTACATTTACATCATAAGTTATGTTGTAAAATGTCCTAATAAATCATGGTGACTGAGAGTCAAGTGTACATAGGAACATTTCCTGTTGATTTCAGCTGAAAGCAAAGAAGAACGAATGGAAGAGCAAAGCCACGCAAGCAAGGAATGATTACTTGCTCACGCTGTCGGCCACTAACGCTCATCAGGACCGCTATTATGAGACAGATCTGATCAACTGCATCACGGTGAGGTTTTTGGCCTATTCATTTTTTATTTAGCATAATCTTTTGTGTGTTTTTCATTATGTATATATATATATACAGTGATGTGAATAAGTTTGGACACCCATGCTAAAGTTGCCTAAAAAGAGGAATAAAAAATCATCTTTTGGATATTGATCTTAATGCCTTAATTAGAAAAATGAGGAAAACTCCAACCTTTAAGGACACAAATTTTCTTTGTGAATGAATAATGTATCATAAATAAATAAATGTTTTTCCTTAAAATACAGGGTGCATACAGTAAGTCAGGACACCCCTATGTTAAATTCCCATAGAGTCAGGCAGATTTTTATTTTTAAAAGCCAGTTATTTCATGGATCCAGGATAATATGGATCCTGATAAAGTTCCCTTGGCCTTTGGGATTAAAATATCCCCACATCATCACACACCATTCACCACACCTAGGGATTGGCATGTTTTACTTCAGTTAGCCTAATAGCTGGTTTGATTTGCATTGAAAGATGACCTTATGGAAAGTACCCCATGCCAATCTCTAGGTGTGGTGGAAGGTGTGTGATGATGTGGGGATATTTTAATCCCAAAGCATGTAGAAGTCTGTAATTTTTATCATCACTCTTCAACTGTGAGTGACGCAATCTAAAACAAAAATCCAGAAAATCACATTGTATGATTTTTAAGTAATTCATTTGCATTGACAAGCATTTGATATAAGCAGACCTTAATATTTGGTTGAGAAACCAGGTTTTTCACACACACACACACGATATATATATATATATATATCAAAACCTAAAATTCAGCTGAAAGTAAAACTATTGTTCCTTGTGTCTGAGTCCAGGTTCTAGATGGCAGTTTCTGCGATCACGTACAGAGTTTTCTCATTTCACTGTGTCAGACGGAGCTTGAGACGTCTCAAAGCATTCAGGACACTTTCCAGTGCCTGCTGGAGACGTCCAGTGGGGTGAGTTACACACACACACACACACACATTTGAGTATATTGTAGAAAGTGCTCCCCTTTGGCACATGGACTCTCCCAGTCACCCCTGTCATTCAGTGAGAAATGGACTATTCCAAAACTTTCCACCGGAGTTCGCGAAGTGACGGTGAAGAGAGTTGACGGGTAATGAAGGGAAAAGTAGATCGGCTGAATAAGTGTATATAGTTTAGAGTGAGATACAGAGTATTAGCCAAATCGGAGGAGTTTTACTGATTGTGCGTGTGCGTGCATCACACTGTAAGTAATCAGATAATTGTTGAACATTCTCAGTAATCGCTAATTCGCCTGTATCTGTGTTTACATCTGTGGTTAAAGTTGTTTACTTAGTTATATTTCACTGCTGTGACATTATTAGCATCCATGTATATTGATGTCATTCTTATAATAGTTATATTGATTCCGTTATCTCGAATGCATGATTCTATCTCAAGTCGCGAACATGCGCTCTGTTGTTTACATCTCGGTTCGACCGCATGTGCAGCAGTAGTCATGCTCGCATGCACAGCTCGTGCACGGCTCGTGTACAGCATTAGCGCACACACATCTGTTCTCACCTTTTTAAGTATATTATCATAGAGATTATTGTTATTTCACCGCTATTCGTCAGTATTTTAACATATAAGTTCATTTATACTGGTTGTGTTTTATATACGTTTATACATATTTATATCTGTATTTTGTGTTCACAGAACCACACATCTATGCACATTTAATAAAACAACGATTTGGAATATATCCTGAGTGAGACATCATTGTTCTGACCGGACAAACTGTAGCCTTCAGCCAAACCTGAACTAGCAATTAGAGTGAATAGTCACAAGATTTTTCATGGTCCTTCGAGCCGGATAAGTGAATTGCTACAGAGATGTCTCAACCCGAGAGAGAAGTGCCTGTCGTGCGTCCACGAAGAAAGATCAACCCACCGACTCATTTAGTGGATTATGAGCTTGGTGCGCCATTGTCACATCGACAGCCATTCCCAGACTTTAGCCATAGCAGAGTCCCGTCACCAGCACAGACACGATCGACTTCTCCTGTCAGTCAAGAGTTAGATCATGAGGATTGGACACTGAGAGATGAATGGCAAAGTGAAAGATTCTATGGGCGAGGAGAAGAGGAAGTAGAGCTTACATCCATGCTGCAGGTGATGAAACGCGAGAATGCTGACTTGCGGCTACAAACCAGCCAGCTTCCAGAGATTATTTCAGCATTACAGGAGATGCGGCAACAGAATGCTTTGTTACATCACGAACTTCAGAGTCTTAAGGCAGAAAGGAGAGCCCCCTCAAGGCCAGTGACTTTGCCAGTGCTATCTCCAGGTCCCTTTTCTCCTGTGGTGAGCCCTGAGACTCCACAACGGTTCCGTCCTACTCCAGCCCCACGGACAAACCCCCCAACACCGCCTACGGCCACGAGGGAACGGTGCACAGCTACAATAGATGAACGCATTGGATTAGCTGAGAAGTTCAGAAACATGGACATTTCTTCCTCAATGCATGATAGAGTACCATCACAAATACGTTACAGTGACCCACCTCAACCCATGTACTCTCGTTCCTCCCAACACATTCCAGCTTATCAGTCAGAGTTCGACACCACAGCACATGACAGTATGCCTCCGCATTCAGGCCACAGACAAGAGTTTTATCAGCCTTCATCAATGCAAGAGAAAATGTACAGAGGCCCTGCTCCAACCATTCCCTTCCTAACATCCCCTGATCCTAGGGAGTTCTCTCGACTGAGAATAGCATTGGAGAACATTTTGCCTGAGGATGCAACCGAGCGATTCAAGTATCAGATCCTCACTGACCATCTTAAGTTGGAGGAAGCCCTACTTGTGGCAGACTCATACAGTAACTCAAACTTTCCTTTCACAAATACCATGAGAGCCCTCAATAAAATGTATGGCCAACCACATCAGCTAGCCTTACAACGCATTGCAGAACTGATGGATGGACCAAACATTCGAAGTGGAGATGTGAAAACTTTTCGCATGTTCGGACTCCAAGTGCGTTCCCTGGTCAGTATGTTGGAACAGCTGGGTCAGAAAGGCAATGTAGAGTTGGAGTGTGGATCCCACGTGTCGAGACTGATGAGCAAACTGCCACATGATCTCAGGTCCAGTTTCAAGAGGTACACACATCCTCTTCATGTCACTATCCCCACATTATTGGACTTTGCAGACTGGCTTGAGTACGAGCTACAAGTTCAGGATGACCAAACTGATTATACCAGCCAGCCTAGAGTTCCTACAGTGCCGAGGAGAGAGCTGAGGAGAGACTCTAGACAGCCCCGCAAACCCACTACTATCCTCTTTGGTACAGAGAAACCAAAGGCCAACCCAGCATCACCAGTTTATCCACCCAAACCAATTGCTGCTAAGAGAGAAGGGGTAAATGTTTACTGTCCATACTGCGACAACAACAGACATTTCCTGAGCGGCTGTGAGAACTTTAAGTTACTCAACAAAGAGCAGAAGGTGAATTGGATCAAAGGCCAGAATAGATGTTGGCGCTGTGGGCGTGGTCATCATGCTGCCAATTGTACACTGAAAGCCCTCTGTCCATCTTGTAACAGAAAGCACTTGCTGGCCTTACATGATGTAAATGACCAGAGCAGAGCCACAGAAGAATCAGTTCCAGCCAGTGCAGTCTTGTATTTAGATCGTCCAACCTGTGATAACAAAATTCTGCTGAAGGTGGCTAAAGTTCTACTCCAAAATGGCAACAAATCCATGGAGGCATATGCAATCCTCGATGATGGGTCAGAGCGGACCATCATCCTGCATGAAGCTGCGCAGAAGTTGAATCTGAAGGGTCAGCCAGAGGACTTAGTTCTCCGTACAGTCAGGCAAGATACACAGACTCTTCACGGGGCGGCTGTGACCTTCACTGTGTCTTCAGTGGCTAACCCTCGGAAGGCTTTCATGATACGTAGCGCATTCACAGCCAAGAGCTTGGATTTAGCAGAGCACACTCATCCCATCAAGGTACTCCAGAAGAAGTACAAGCATCTTGCAGGCCTTCCACTACAGCACCTTCACAAAGTGAAACCAGTAGTTCTCATTGGTTCTGACTGCCCTCACCTCATCACACCCATAGAACCAGTCAGACTGGGTCCACCTGGTGGCCCTGCGGCTGTGAGAACACGCCTAGGATGGACACTACAAGGCCCAGCGCAAGAACTAACCAGCAGACTTTCCCCCCAGCAATGTCTTTTCACCAGCTTACGGCCCACTAATGACATTTATGCAAATGTGGAGAAACTGTGGAAAATGGACATTCTTCCGTATCAAAACGAGAAGGTACTGACAAGGTCTCGACAAGACAAAGAGTCCATTCAACTTCTCCAGGACAAAATCGTGAGAGTAGAGGTTGACAGAATCCAGCGCTACGCGACCCCTCTTTTACGTGCCAAACATATGCCATGTCTACATGCTCCCAAAGAAGCTGTCCTGCCACAATTAAGGGGAATAGAGAATCGACTGAACAAGAATCCTGATCAAGCGGCAGCCTACCAAGAGGAGATGGTCAGGTTACAGCAAGCTGGGTACATCACGAAACTCACTCCTGAGCAGGTGGACTGTTCCAAAGAGAGCTGGTACATTCCACATCATTTGGTGGAGCATAATGGAAAGAAAAGGGTTGTCTTCAACTGTTCGTCTGCTTACCAAGGACACAACCTGAACGAGTATTTGCTCCCTGGCCCACCACTCAGCCCTTCTCTCCTGTCAGTTCTTCTGCGATTCAGAGAACATTCCATCGCCATTAGTAGTGACATTCGTGGGATGTTCCACCAGGTACGCCTTTTGCCTGAGGACAAACCACTACTTAGATTCATTTGGAGAAATCTTCAGAGAGACAAGGTACCAGACGTGTATGAATGGCAAGTACTTCCATTCGGAACAACGTGCAGTCCTTGCTGCGCAACATATGCGTTACAAAAGCACGTCCTGGATCACAGTGAGTCTGAAGATACACAGTTCTCAGTAGAGAAATCTTTCTATGTTGACAACTGCCTTCAGAGCTTCACCTCCTCTGAGACAGCTAAAGGTCTGGTAGACAAACTACGCAGTCTCTTAAGTTCCGGGGGCTTTGATCTAAGACAGTGGGCTAGCAATGATCCATCGGTCATCAGTCACCTGCCAGTTGATGCTCGATCTCAAAGCAGCATTCAGTGGCTCAGCGAGGGTCACCAAGATGCACAAGAGTCAACTCTTGGGTTACACTGGAATTGCTCATCAGACACTCTCTCTTATAAGCAGCGGCGGACAGACCACCCACTTCCAACTATGCGGAGCATATATCACATCCTTGCTAGTCAGTATGACCCCATAGGCTATATTGTGCCATTCACAACACGTGCCAAGGTGATCGTACAGAAGTTATGGGACAAGAAAAGAGAGTGGGATGATCCCCGTCTGCCTGAGAATCTGTTGAACTTGTGGAAAGCATGGGAAAGTGAACTGGATGGTTTACAGCACATTGTTTTGCCGAGGGCTTACTGCAGTAAAGAACTGGATCAACCTACCAGCATGAGGCAGATTCACATTTTCTGTGACGCTTCAGAGCAAGCCTACGGTTCCGTGGCCTACTTGCGAACTGAAAACCTGGAAGGTAGAGTGGAAGTAGCCTTTGTAACCAGTAGATCTCGGGTAGCCCCTAAAAAGCAGCAAACTATTCCAAGGTTGGAGTTATGCGCAGCACTCACCGGTGCACAACTCGCAAAAGTTCTGAGGACAGAGTTAACTTTGCCCATCCACAGTGTTACACTGTGGTCTGACTCCACAACTGTCCTTACCTGGTTGCTGTCACACTCATGTCGTTTTAAAGTGTTCGTAGGCACCAGAGTGGCAGAAATCCAAGAACTCACGGAGTCTGATAACTGGAGATACGTGCCATCAAAGGAGAACCCTGCCGATGACATCACAAAGGGAAAACTGCTGTGTGACATAGGCCAGGAAAGCAGATGGAATAAGGGGCCAACATTCCTCAGACAGACAATTGAACATTGGCCGGAGATGCCACCATTTACAACCACTGATCAGGATAGTGAATTGAGAAAGCCAATCTTCATTGGCCTATCAACCACCACTCCACCTACTCCCGATCCACAGAAATACCATACACTTCCAGAGTTACTGAAGGCTTACATTCAGTATGCCAACGGGGCGGCCACCGATATCCCAACAGCAGATGACTACAAAGAGGCAGAACTTGCAATACTCCAGCAGAGCCAAACTGACTCATTTCCAGACGAACTGTCCTTCCTCAGGGCAGGTAAATCCTTGCCAAAAAATAGTCGATTGCTGTGCCTAGCCCCGGAATTTGATGAGGACACTAAACTCATACGCGTTGGTGGTCGTCTGCGTCAGATCAGCCAGTTAGAGGAAGATACAATACATCCTATTGTCCTCGACTCATCTCACCCAACTACCAAACTAGTAATCAAGGACTATGATGATCGGCTACATCACCCAGGACCAGATAGGGTGTTTGCTGAACTTCGGAGGAAATACTGGGTGATACGGGGACGGGCTGCAGTCAGAAACCATCAGCGACAATGTCCAGAGTGTCAGAGATGGAGAAGACAACCACATCCACCAAAAATGGCAGACCTCCCACCTGCGAGATTGAGGATCCATCAACCTGTCTTCTATTCAACAGGTGTGGACTGCTTTGGACCTTACACTATAAAGGTGGGACGCAGGAATGAAAAAAGATGGGGAATCATCTTCAAATGCATGACTTCCCGTGCAGTTCACATAGACATACTCACCAGCATTGACACAGATTCCTTCTTGATGGCTTTAAGGCGATTCATCTCCAGGCGTGGTAAACCTTTCGAGCTCCTGTCCGACCAAGGTACCAACTTTAAAGGAGGAGAAAGGGAACTGAAAGAGTCATTCATTGCCCTTCATCCTGAGCTTCAAGCCCAACTCGCTAGCCAACAAATAAGATTCATCTTCAATCCACCCAGTTCACCCCATTTCGGTGGATGTTGGGAGAGAGAAATTCGTTCTTTGAAGGCTGCACTTAATGTCACCATTGGCAGCCAGACGGTCACAGAAGAAGTGCTGAGAACTGTCTTCATAGAAATAGAAGGAATCCTCAACTCCAAACCCATTGGCTACACTTCTTCAGACATCGCGGATCCAGATCCAGTAACCCCAAACATCTTGTTGATGGGGCGGCGAGATGCCTCATTACCGCAAGTGGTATACCAAGACTCTGAACTCCTGAGCCGTAAGAGATGGAGACATAGCCAGCTCTTGGCTGACCACTTTTGGAGGCACTTTATTCGACACTACCTACCCAACCTCCAAATCAGACAGAAATGGAAAACTGAAGAAACGGATCTGCAGGTCGGTGACACAGTCATGATAGTGGACCAACAACTGCCCCGCGCTCTTTGGCCTGTAGGGAAAATTGTTCAGGTCTTTCCTGGGTTGGACAAGAGAGTCAGATCTGTGGAAATACAGGTTAACGGCAAGACTTACACCCGACCTGTAGCCAAAATTATTTGTCTGCCCTCTCTACCTGACTAGCCTTGAACTTAATGTAGCAGTCACTTAAAGTTGACAAATTCACACTGTGAATTTGGGGGCGGCTGTAGAAAGTGCTCCCCTTTGGCACATGGACTCTCCCAGTCACCCCTGTCATTCAGTGAGAAATGGACTATTCCAAAACTTTCCACCGGAGTTCGCGAAGTGACGGTGAAGAGAGTTGACGGGTAATGAAGGGAAAAGTAGATCGGCTGAATAAGTGTATATAGTTTAGAGTGAGATACAGAGTATTAGCCAAATCGGAGGAGTTTTACTGATTGTGCGTGTGCGTGCATCACACTGTAAGTAATCAGATAATTGTTGAACATTCTCAGTAATCGCTAATTCGCCTGTATCTGTGTTTACATCTGTGGTTAAAGTTGTTTACTTAGTTATATTTCACTGCTGTGACATTATTAGCATCCATGTATATTGATGTCATTCTTATAATAGTTATATTGATTCCGTTATCTCGAATGCATGATTCTATCTCAAGTCGCGAACATGCGCTCTGTTGTTTACATCTCGGTTCGACCGCATGTGCAGCAGTAGTCATGCTCGCATGCACAGCTCGTGCACGGCTCGTGTACAGCATTAGCGCACACACATCTGTTCTCACCTTTTTAAGTATATTATCATAGAGATTATTGTTATTTCACCGCTATTCGTCAGTATTTTAACATATAAGTTCATTTATACTGGTTGTGTTTTATATACGTTTATACATATTTATATCTGTATTTTGTGTTCACAGAACCACACATCTATGCACATTTAATAAAACAACGATTTGGAATATATCCTGAGTGAGACATCATTGTTCTGACCGGACAAACTGTAGCCTTCAGCCAAACCTGAACTAGCAATTAGAGTGAATAGTCACAAGATTTTTCATATATACTGGTACTGAAAAGCACACATGAAGCACAGTGGCCGAATGTAGAGTAGGTAATATGATCTTCCTCTGGAGGGTTATTGGATCAAATCCCAGCTCGAGCATTTAAAGCTGACCTTAAAGAGGAAAATACACCTGCTTTACTGAGTTTGCAGTGGTTAATGAGATCTTTATGTTCAGAAGCGGACAGAGTACACAGCTTCATTACCTGAGTAAAAGTACAGATACCCCTAGTACAAGTAAAAGTACTACAGTCAGATAAGTAGTACTTGTTTTTAAAAGTACTTGAGTATCAAGAGTACTGCATTACAACTGCCACAGTCCTTACATTTATGGACAAAAAACGTCCTACATGGAGTTATGAAAAATGTTAATACGTTAGAGAATGTAAAAGGAATTGAAAGGAAAATCAAGTCATTTTTATCTTTTTACCATCTTGCTTTATTTAACATTTAAGAAAATTCTGAAAATTGAAATTGTGTGGCGACATTCCCGGGATGGACCGGCTGCGTCTTCATCCATTGATTCGTCCATGGTTTCATCTCTTATCTTAGATTTTTATTTTTTCCTTTTTTTTCCCTTTTTTTTGATGTAGTTATGGGTACTCACGGTTATGGATAGAAATGTAAAGAGTACAATATTTCCCCCTCAAATGTACTTGATTAAAGTCATGAGTACTCCCCAAAAATGATACTTGAGTAAAGTACAGATCCCTCCAAATTGTCCTTAAGTACAGTACTCAAGTAAATGTACTCCGATACTGTCCGGCTCTGGTTATGTTAGAATGAAATGCCTTTTTTTTTAAAGATATATATTGAGATTAGAAATACAGAATGATTGTTAATTATTATAAATGTGTAATTTGGATAAAATCAGTTCATTTTCAACAGTGTGACTGCCTTCGGTATGTGTCATTAGGTCTTTTGTGGTCTTGTGTTGTTGTAATTCGATGATTCTCACAGTGTTTCCATTCAGTTTTGAGAGTCAGGTTTAATGTCTCTAGCTAGCATCAGGTTACAGCAACACACACACACTGATCATGAATTACCTGTTCTGGTCTGTTGTTCCTCCTCTGTCAACAGTGATATTCTTATTAATGTGACATTTTGACTTTAGTGTACATTAGTTTAATTGTCCCTGTGTGTAGGTGACACAGGATATCCACCAACAGATTTTCATTCAGGACAACCTAGTGTTTCAAAAAGCCGCCCCCTTCCAGTACCAGCCCTGTGAAAATGATTCGGTAAGTTGCATTCAACTAAATAATAGGCGAAAGATATGTTTATATCTGACACTCACTTAAAGTTAATAGCTAAAAACACTTATAATTTAATAACACTGTTCAAAATAATGATATCCATTTCATTTGTAATATTGTACATTACAAAGAGGAGAAGTGCTGTAATGAGGCCGAATGTGTTCCACCAATGAGTGCGCAGCTGTTTTTCAGATGTGCAACAGCGCCCCCTGCTGCCCGCCCGCACGTCATCTCGCCCCTCACCACCACAGCATAGTGGTCCGTTTGTTCGCTAACCCTCTTTTTGTTTGCAAGTCGAACAAGCATTAGTCTGTTCCTAAAGAAAACATTAGAGATGCAGCCCTGAGCGCTGGTGGGGCGGAAAGATCAGGGAAAGCTGGGCGTCAGTGAGGGCAGGAAGGAGCGAGGTCTGTGAAAAGAGGGCATTGAGAAGTGAACCTGCCCTACCTCTTGCACCCTTAACAAACACCCCCCATTCCCCTGTTCCTAATATTAAAAAAAAATAAATGAAAAAGAAAAAGTACAAATGCATTTATTTTATTTACATAAAAAATAATGGGAATTATTTAGAAATTATTTTATTTATTTATAAATATGAGCATTTGCATGCTGATCCACGATTGCATGCTTTTTGTGAGGATTTTGTCGTGATATTTCGTTTCTGGTGAACAGGATCATTCTTCAAGAGCTTGAACATTTAGTCTGTCAATATTTACACAGTCTCGCTTAGGAAATATTTGTTCATCTGATTTTGGAGATTGATGTTGTTCCAAGTTATGCTGTGATTTAAGTGTACACGCGTGCACTGAGACGTTATCAAGGTTTCATGTGCAGAAAACACTCTCTTTCTCTCTTCAGGTCAGGGAACTGTTGAAGGAGAGTGGCACGGCTGAAGAACACAGTCTGAATAAGGAAGCACGGAAATGGGCCACACGTGTGGCCAGAGAACACAAGAACATCATTCTCACGCAGCGGGTGAGGGGTCACTGAAACAATAGGATTTTGATTTATTTATTTTGTATTTGTCTATTTATGTATTTATTTCTACAATTTATGTATACTTGTTTCATTTATATATTTAGGGTTGCACTAAAAAGTGTCAGATATTAAAATAAATATAAAACATTATTAATATATTTTATGAAAATAAATTAATAAAGTAAATTATTCGATCATCTAAATGGCCAATTTTAAAATAAATACAAATGAGTAAATTTTTTTTAATTAAAATTAATATAATTATTTATGCTAAAATCTGTCTAAATTTTGTCTAAATAAAAATAAAACAGTAACCAAACGTACTAAAAATAAATAAAAAAAATATTAAGTATATTTAGTCTAAATAAGTCAAAAATAACAACAATGTTCAATCAAATATTCTAAAATAATAATATATAAAAATGTTTTGTATAAATAAAAACAATAAAAACTAAATAATTAAATTTTCTTTCAATAAATGTAAAATAAAAACAATACCAATTGTGCTGCAAGTGAATTTAGGCATTACAACATTGCAACAATGTACAGTAAGATTTTTTTCATTAGACACTGTCGGAGTATGAAGAGTCACACCAACAGGACCAGAATAACAACGAGCTGGAACTGAAAATGGACGATGCAAGAGAATGCATTCGGAAATCAGAGGTGAAGAGTTGGTTTGCTTGTGTTTGTTCAGTATAACTCCAGATCATCAGTATGGAAGCTTGTTTCCGCCACAGAATGAAAAATAAAAAAGGTAATTGCGACTTTTTATCTCACAATTCTGACTTTTTTTCTCTCACAATTGCGAGGTTACATTTCGCAAAAGTTTACTTCTCAGAATTGCAAGACATAAAGTCAGAATTGTGTGATATAAAGTCACATTTGCATGTAATAAAGTCAGAATTGCGAGAAATAGTTGCAATTGCATGTTATACAGTAAAGTCAGAATTGTGAGATATAAACTATTTTTTCCCCTTAGAATTGGCCTGATAACTGGCAATTGTGAGTTTATATCACAATTCTGAGAAAAGATGTCAGAATTTCGAGATATAAACTTACAATTATGTGTCATAAAGTCAGAATTGCGAGATGTAAAGTCGCAATTGTGAAAAAAAAGAAAAAAATGAAAAATAATATAATTCAATAATTCTGTCGTTTTTCTCAGAATTGCGACTTTATTTCTCATTATTGCGACTTTATATCTCGCAGTTGCGACTTAGTCGAGACGAGAGGTTATTGAGACGTTGAAAATATTGGCACACTGGTTGCTACTGTTATTTTGGTTATTAAAAGAAGCTGCACATTTGGTCAATGGTATGAAACAGTACCATTTATTGTAGCAAGAGTTGTAATAGTTGAGCATAAGTAATATGTAATAGAACAGGAAGTGGGTAGATAATGAGTCCACTCTTCCTGTAGACGGTGAAACTGAAGGCAGAGGTGCGTCTGAACCTCCTCAGAGACGTGGGTGTAGCTGTAGACGTCTGGCTGAAGAGTGCCATGAACCAAGTGTCGGAGGAGCTGGAGAACGAGAGATGGGCGGCCCTCAATGCCCACGATGCTTCATTCTCTGTAAGTCTCATTCGCTCGCAGTTAAAGCCCGATTCACGTAGACCCTAATAATCATGCTTTACAACATATGTCTTCAGCACTCTGCAGATTTGGACAGAGAGGATGATGAGGACACAGAGACGTTGGACGACAGCAGTTCCAGTCCCTCCAGCACTCACAGGAACTATCCTCTCACCTGCTCTGTGCTGTACTCGTATCAGGTACACACCTCGTCTGGCGCGAGCCTGGCATTCCCCAGGATTTCAGGGTTATGTTCATGCATTTGTGATAGAGCCAGACCGATATATCGGCAGACCGATATTAGGCATTTTCCAAACAATCGGTATCTGCAGTTATAATGGCCGATAAATCAATATTTCACAAATAAAATAAAAACGGACGAAACACGCTTGAACCATCTCATGAGTGTTGGAGTTGTATAGTTTGTCCACCAGAGGGCACTCTACACTCGTTGAGTTGGTCATGAGACATACATTGCTTGAATAACAATTAAAAGATCATCCCCATCAGTTCTCTTAACTCAAATAAGCATGACAACATTTGTGACTATCATGTCCAGTTTTGCTGCAGTTAAATAAGCCGAGAGGTGAAGCGAAATTAGCTAGTAATAGTTACGTTACGTTACGTTGTTACAGTGTAGTTGACTGACTGTCCTTTTAACTTTTGACAATGTGACTGAAGTATTTCTGACAGTTATAGCAATGAGACGTATCATCTCTCCTTGGTCTGTTATATTGAAAATGTATGTTTTACAATTTGCAGTATGACGTTATCCATTGCTAAATTATGGCTCATCATAGACTAGCTAACCACAAAGCTAGCTAACGCCACTATCATCAGTCTGTTCTGTTGTGACAATAAAAGAAACAAGTTTCTTTTTAAAATGCATTATCATATTATTTTAGTTAAAACTCATAAATAACTACAAATAACTAATGTTAGGGAAATCGGTTCATGTTCTGTTGCGCGTTTCTGAAGTAAAAAAATAAATAAATAAATATCGGCCGATATATCTGAATATCGTATTTTAAAACCAAAAAATAATTGTATCGGTATCGGCCTGGCTCTAATTTGTGATGTCATTTCCTGTGCTTTTCTTCCACAGGCATGCCAGCCTGATGAGCTCACCATCCAGGAACAAGAAATACTGGAGCTTATTGATGATGGAGACATGGAGGACTGGGTCAAGGTACACACACACTCAACAACATCAGTATTGCCTTGCCCTTCCTTAGAATATAAAGGCATATATTTTTATTATTAATTATATATTGTTATATATCGAGGGCTTGGAGCCAGAGTAAGTGGCATCATTTTTTTTTTTTTTAGGCAAGGAACCAAACAGGACTGGTGGGATACGTGCCGGAGAAATACCTGCAGCTTCCGACCTCCAACTCTCTCCTGAGCATGATCCAGTCTCTCTCCAGCATTGACGCCCAATCACACACCTCCAGCACTTCTGCAGAGCAAGAGCCAGAAATCGAGACACTCACCCAGAGCAGCCCCAACAGTCCCGCCAGCGGTAGCATTATATCTGCCATAATACAAGTAAAGTATTAATATTAAACCTTTACTTGCTAGTAGACCATTTCAACAAACATTTTCTGCCCTCTTTTGCACAGCCGTAAATCTAGCCAGGGCTCTGTATGCCTATGAGGCTCAGACTGAGGACGAGTTGTCCTTCCCCGAGGGAGCTGTTATTTGCATTCTCAGCAAACACAACCAGGAAGATGATGGGTTCTGGGAGGGCGAGTTCAACGGCGCAGTGGGCGTCTTTCCCGCAGTGTTAGTGGAGGATCTATGCGGACCCGAGGGTGCACAAACACACAAGAGCATGAACGTCCAGGTTTATACAAATGCTACTGGGAAACACAGGCCTCATTGAAATAGTTTCTGTTCATGTTCATAGTAAGCCCATGTTGAATTTGTTTTGTAATAGCTGTTTCTCACCACCAGGTGTCTCTGTCAGTTCTGGATCAACCGGCTGCGTCTTCATCCTGTAGCAGTCCAGAGTCCATCTCACTTCCATCTTTGACCGGCACACTCCCTTTAAATGGCTGTCAAACCCCAGAACCCCCCAAAATCTCCAGCCACAGTAAGACACAAAGCACCCCGGCAGACCCTAAAGCCTTATAGCAAACACACGACTGTTAACCGTTTTAGTGACGTTCAATCTCACAACCGGATTGTTTGTCTCAAAAATGTTGAACAAAAAATACATTCTTTTATTTTATTATATTTGCGACTGACATACGCATTTATATATATATATATATATATATATATATATATATATATATATATATATATATATATATATATATATTTATAATAGTTTTTTTTATAGAAAAACAAAAAAATATATATCACTGAATGAATTTTTTTAAGTAGGCCTACCAGTGTTATTTTAGTATTATTTATATAATATTATAGTATAATATTATATAAATACTATTATTAATACATTTATATTTTAGTATCTTTTCTTATATTATTAATATATTGTTTAATTTTTAATTTTAGTAATTTATGTGCTTTTGTTTTTCTTTTGTTTGTTTTGGTTATTTTAGTGGTCAATCTTTTATTTAGTTCAGTTAGCTGCCAAGGTCACATTTTTAATTTTTAATTAGATAATTAAAAATGTGTTTTTCTTCTAATATTTATGTTTTAATTAAAAAAAAAAGTTATGATAAAATGATTTCTAAAAAGTTTGTTTTAGTTAACAGTAGCAAAACTGAGGCCCAGGATTATTATTATTATACTAAAATCATTAAACAAAATAGTTTCTTGAAATAAAATAAACATTAACTGATGTAAAGTAAAATATAAAAGCTTAAACTTACTTTATTTCAGCTAGTTACTAAAGCAATGTTCATTATAGTTTAATTTGATGTACTAAAGTAACTAAAACTGAAATAAAATTCAATAATTACAGATATTTAAAAACAAACACTCATTTACACACTCGATTACTAAACCTTTTACTAAAATTTAAAAAGGGAAAACTAAAATAAAATATTCATAAAAACTACAACAGTATCTCAGTGATACTAAAACAAGACTGCTGAGGCCATTGTTCTGTTGGCTTTTGGGAAATATCCGAATCCCAGTCGTCTGTGTGTGTCTCCTCCACAGGCCACGCCCACACCCCGTCACCCAGATCCCCAGGAGAGGGCGGGCCCGGCACCGGCACCCTGAGACCTGTGAGATCTGCACCCCTAAAGCCACACGCCAGTGACGGGCGAGTGTGTGTGAAATCTGACGGGTATTTTTGTGATCTGCAGGTACGAGCTGCTCCTCCTCCGCCCAAGCAGCAGGCCCAGGGTCAGGTGCAGAAGAGAGAAGAGGTAGAGATCACACTGGTGTGAGCACATTTTACAAGATCGACGTTACCATGCTTGAATGCACCATGTGACGTTGATCCCGTGCAGGGTGGACATTCAGGAACTGTTAAATGAAGATATGGAAGCACAAGCTGACCATTTTTTAACGTGGTCCGTCAGTTTTTTAGGGCAATTTCAAACACGCAGGGCTTTACTAGAGCTACAAAGAGACTTTAAAGGGAAAAGTGGCAATTATAGTGTTGAATTTATGTGTATGATTCTGTCCATAAACATATTTAGGGCTAAATACTTTTAGGGGCATATTACAGTTTTAGCTTCAACTTTGTCAGTATTTTACTTGTCTGGTCTGTCAGCCATTGTTTGAATGAATATTGAGATATTTTTAGCTATTGTAAATTCCAGGAAGCTAAACAACCTGAGCACTTTAGGGGTAGTTTATAATGCATTGCAGTATTTTGTTTTATTTTTGTTGTCATTGTCTTTCTTTATAAGAGACATGTGGAGATGCCGTGAGACTTATGCATTTTAGTTTTGGTGCGTTCAAGTTAAAAGAGAGAGTTCACCCAAAAATTAAACTTTTGGCGTCATTTATTAAGCTTCTTCCAAACCTGTTTGACGATTTCTTCTGTGGAATTTTAAAAGGGGAAACAAATAGTAATGCATCGACATTTTATAAACATTTTGTAATGTGTAAATGATGTAAACAGACTTTTTTTCTGCGCCAGACTCTTCATTAAGTACAATCTCAACCCTGTTTTCATTACTAAATGATTCAGTGTTTTGAATGAATCGAGTCAAAGATTCAAAGACCCATTCATAAAAAAATCATCTTGAATGAACCAGTCGTTTGAATGAATCGTTTAAATGAATGACTCATTGACTAGGTCGCCTGCCGCCACCTACTGGTGGTTTAAGTGTGATGTTTACAAGTCTCATTCTTTCCAACACTTCTTATTTGTATATTCAAAAATATGTAAAACAATCTAATAACTTTATTTAATGTAGCTGTATTTTTTCAGTGTAAAGTATTTAATTTGATCAGCCCTATAGTGTCTTATTAATTACATTTATTGATCAAATTTAGGAATTTGAAATGTAAGATGAAGCATACATTTAATAAAATTAGGGAGGGAAATGCCCTTTAAAGGTGCAGATAGGACAAAATGCAGATTTAAATATACATAAAAGCTGACTTAACACTAATGAGAACATTGCTTCAGAATAAATAATATTTTCAAGCCATTTTTTCCCCCCCACACAAGCAACTTTTTTACCTGGACAAGTGAATGACAATTGCATTCTCGCTGCATCTAAATGCCGCCATTCTGTTCTGATGCAGATTCTGTTTTCTCTTCTAAAATGTAAGAATTTGACATGAAAGATGACAGCCTATGGTGAGGTGGAAATTGCCTTAAAGTAAAAAAATGCAATGAGAATCCATTTAAAGGGTCATTCCACCTCTGGAAAGATGAATGTGTATTTAAAATGGGTCATTTATGTAGAAGAAATGTGAAATTATTTTTGAATTTGGAGCTTTCTAGACTGAGAAAAGCCAGAAAATGTATTTTTGGCTTATGTGGATGAAAGACAACAACTCCCAGAATGCACTTGCTTCGCTGCCCTAGGAGGCCACGCCTACCGGTAACAGAGCGCAGTCGTTAAACAACAAGTCTAGGCTACTAGTGATGAGTCTCCCACGAAAATGTGTTTGAGATCACCCAAAATGCCTGGGATTGGGCTTTTGCGTTCTACAGTCGCCGTTCATTATGTTTCCTGTGGCGAGCGGGACGAGTGAGGGCCGCGGGAGAAAGGGCGCGAGGCCGATTACGATGACCGACGTGCGTTAAGAAAAATCAAAATCAAACAAACATGAACAATATAGTATATTTTTCTTATCAAATATAATTTCATACAGTAAAAAAACAACCAGGATAAAGGTTATTCCGTTACATTAAAAAAAAACCTCACCCTAGCATACAGCATTTAATGTCAACATACAAATATAAAACACTGTAAACCTTGTAAATAATCGTGCGTCCATAAACACGAAAATGCCACAATCAGTTTCGTCACTTCATACTCGTCTTTTTATCTCACAGACGTCTCCATCCACCAGAAATAAAACAGTTTCTGCGGCTTTATGAAAGGCCGCTCAGTCGTTCACTGACTTCCCAAAGCTTTTTGGCCACCGCATCGTCTTTGGCTTTGGGACTGACTTCCTCCACAGCGCAGCATGAGAAATAACGTCCACTGAAATGCTCAATTCCTTCCTGAACGGCACAATGAAGAGTTGTTTGGGCTCCGGTGTTTGGGTCCAGGAACAGCAGTCTAGCCACCGGCTCGATGAAGACTTTCTGCCAGAGACTCACATGCCGGGAGAGCTCGGTCTTCACAACACCTACAGAAGGGATCATGCAATATTAAGCGTTTGTTTAACCCAGTCCCATTGGATCTCAAACTTTTTTTGGTCATGCTCCCCTTTAAACCTTTAAGAGAAATCTTTTCATGCGTTCTGGCCATTCATTCGCACGACAACGTCGTTTTGGGTGCAATTTTTTTTTAAACGATACCATTTTTGTCTCAAAAACACGAATTTGTGAAAAAAACAACAATGGTGACGTCATGCGCATGCATATCATGTGTTCAGGTGTAGAGTTTCTTTATAAAGTGACATCGCCAACTACTGGCCTGGCAGCAGAATACAGCATTTTTTGTTTAGTTTTCGCGAATCTTTGCAAACGGGATCGTTTTAAGAAAGTTGTCGTATGTATGTGAAAAACTCAAAAGAAAAACGTTTCAGTTTTTAGTGCATCGTTGTCGTGTGTAAACTTACCCTAAATCTGCATGTGGTTTAAATTTCAGACTTCTCAGTTGCAATATGTATTCAATAAAATCAGTATTTTAGTAGAGTCATTTATTGCATTTCTAAAATCTTGCCTACAGACTTATAAAGTGACAACGGAAATATGTGATTTTGCATTTAAGTGTCTCCAGTTGGTTGTAAACGCACTTACACTTATAAAACAAATAAGAGCGTATGCACGATTTCGCTGTATTTAAATATGCCTACTTCCAATCCATACTATATATTATGCAAAAAAACAGTACGACAAAACAGTATGACGAATTCAAACGGCGAAAAGTACCAGGGTGACCCACTGCTTCCATGGCTGTGTCCGAAATCACCCCCTATACCCCAAAAAATGGTGCCCGTAACCATAGTGGACATTATCGAGTGCACTCATTCAATCCTGCAATGCACTGCTATAACTAGTGTACAACTGATATATGCTCAACTGCTAAAGAATACCCATAATGCACTGTGAGGGTCGTGTCGAATGAAATCCAGCGTCTGACCAGAATACGGCGCCTGCAGCTGAATTATTCATCCATGCATTTTCCAAACCGCTGGTCCAATGTGGCCACAGTGTAATATCACACAGGTATAAATTCCTTTTTACTTGATTTATTAAATTGTTTAATTAAGGTTTATTGATACTTCAATAGGAATCTTTTCAAAACTATGCAAAAGCCCTCCGAATTCACTCACTCGTTTTCATTTACTCCTTCAAGTGTACTATATTAGTGGATTGATGTGGGGAATAGTGAATGAAGGCATAGGGGGTGATTTCGAACACAGCCCATGAAACCAGTTGTGAATAACAATGAAATGACTCTACTGACTCTGCTAGGTTATGTGGCAATAACAACATGGCAGATGTAATACGTCATTCCAAACCTGTGTGACTTCTCAGTGGAATTCACATGATGTACACAGAAATGTACAAATGAATGCAGGTTTTGGTGGGTAAATAAGGCCAGAACATTCATTTGACCAAACTATACATATCAAGTATGATTTTTACCTGGATGAACACTGTAGCAGGTGACATTTGTGCCCTTCATTCTCTTGGCCAGCTCGTGGGTGAACAGGACGTTGCAGAGTTTGCTGTTGCAGTAGGCCTGGAAGAACTGCCAGCTGTATCTCCCTGACCCCAGGTCTTTGGTGGCGATGAGAGAATCAAAATCAATATTGCCCCAGCGATGGGCCATGGAGGATAGAGTGATGACCCTAGCAGCAGGACTCTCCTTCAAACGGTCCAGCAGAAGACATGTGAGCAGGAAATGTCCAAGATGGTTGACTCCAAACTCTATGCCAAAACCGTCCTCAGTTAGACCATCTGCAACCAGACCTGAACAGAAAAAGCCTTTGATTGCAATGCCATGTTTCCCCTAATATTCAGATAAGTGGCCAAACTTTTACCTTTGGTTCCCCCAATTTTGAACGTATTGAAACTGGGCTTACCTGCATTATTGATGAGCACATCCAGTCTCGACTCAGATTTGAGGAAGGTCTCAGCAAATGCTCGCACAGATTTGAGGCTTCCAAGATCAAGCTTCATGAACAGTATATCATTGCTTCCTGTGTCCTGAACAACAAATATGGGTTAATAAATTCTCAAAACTGTTGAATCAGTGGTCTTAAGTGATGGTCCTCACCTTCTTGATGTCATTTATAGCTGCCTCAGCTTTCTTCTGGTTTCTGCAGGCTAGAATTACTCTTGCTCCACGACCAGCCAGATCCAGAGCTGTGGCTTTACCTATACCTGTGTTCCCGCCTGAAACAAACAGCTCTCTCATTACCGAAACCAAAACATAGGTTCACAGCAAAATACATCGCCTACATATATATTTTAATTGTTTTAAAGGGATAGTAAACTTTGAAATTAATTTGTGATATTTTTACCTCTTGTTAACAGCCGTCGAACTGATCTGAATCAGATGTTCATCTGAACCCAACTGAACCGTCTCTAAAGTTACGCCGGAAGTGATCTCTCGCGCGTCCACATCACGCATTGTTTACACGGAGATTTGTTTTACCATTCACTAAACATATTTAGATATAGCGAAATCGACTTATCTAAATATGTTTAGTGAAAGGTAAAACTTCCGAAATCTCCGTGTAAACAATGCTTGAAGTAGACGCGCGAGAGATCACTTCCGGCGCAACGTTGGAGACGTTCGTTCAGTTGAACATCTGATTCAGATCAGTTCGACGGCTGTTAACAAGAGGTAAAAACTATATAAATACTGTTCGTTTTCTCACACAAACCGCTCATTTCGTATCTTAGACCATCAGTGTGTAACGTTACTTAAATTTACGAGTCATTAAATCATGTTTAATTGGACTTCTCTGTGCATGCTCTTTTAGGAGATCCCCATAGACCCGCATTATATGACTAACAGACAACAACGGTTTGACCAAAAAATGTCAAGATTGAAAATGCTGTGGAAACAAATACACCTACATCTTGGATGCCCTTGAGGTAAGCTAAAACATATAAAACAAAAATTAATTTCAAAGTGAACTAGGTAAGCTAAAACATATCAAAAGTTAATTTCAAAGTGAACTAGGCCTATACCATTAACTAAAGTTAAGCATAAACTCACCTATTCAAGATAAACCTGACTAAAAAATCAGTCATTCTGCTTCTCAAGTAAACGTGTAACGTTACGTTCTTGATTAAAGAATGTGTAGATATTTGAATTGGGAAAACAAGACGAAAATAGGCAAACTTACTTTAGTACGAAAATATTTTTTTCCAGGGTATCAGGTCACATTTAAAAGAGATCGTCAACGTAAAGACGACAAACGCGGCATTTTCCACAGGTTTACCACAATATGAGAACACTGATCTCAAACCTCACCTGTAATAACGACCGTTTTCCCCGTCATATCAGCGGTTCCTTTACATTTGGACTTCTTAAACAACGTATCCACCAAAAAGAAATAAAGAGCTGCGACGAGAGCAGCGGCGATGATGAGATGAAACATGATTGTGCCCGGCGAGTTTCTGTAGTCGGTTATATAGGCTACTCCGCCGGGGCCAGAGCCTGACAAACCGGTCCGGGCTTTCTCTCCTTCCCCCCGACATGACTTTCGGACTCACCGGACCGGTTTGAGAGTGTTCAAGCAAACACAAACAATATTGTAAAATGCCACAAGATTTGAATGCCAGGCTGGTTTATCTGTATATCTCATCATGTTTTGTTAACGACTGGATACAATCATTTTTAAACAACCTTTACATTAACTAAATTTCTTAGGTTTTATATGAGCTGTTTTGTCTTTTCATTTCTGAATTGTTTTTGTTTAGAAACAAATATCAAATAAACACCCCAATTAAGTGAACACAATATATATATATATATATATATATGAAGAGTTCAGATGCAAAAGCCTCTAAGTGCCATTTGAAATTTTCTTCTAAAATGATCATTTTTATCAAGCTTGTATATTTAAGTTCAGTAATTTCACTTAAATGGCAATGATTGTCATTTAAGTGAAATTACTGAACTTAAATATACAAGCTGGGTAAAAATGGTCAATTTAGAAGAAAATTTCAAATGGCATTTAGAGGCTTTTGCATCTGAACTCTTCATATACATTTATACATAAATATTATTGGTAAAATTTAGGAAAATACTTCAATGTTGTTTGATATCTTGACATCACCATTCAGCGGCAAACCATTGAGTCACATTAGCATGTAGTTATTGTGTCATTGGGTTCAAAGAAGAACTGTTGACGTCTCTTGACGTGCTTTTGACACATGCAGTCCATAGGTGATAGTGCATGTTGTTCCTTTACTAAAGCAACCACATATTTGAACTGGGAGAGGTGACACAATTAACATACTAAAGGCCTGTTGAAAACATTTTCTTCTTAAGTTCTGGGAACTCCTGTACTGAACACCAGGAGACTCGGTTTGTATCTTTTTAAGCAGGATTCTTTTATTGCTGTTGCAATACTGTAGTCTGTATACACCTTACAAGGGCAGAAGAGGAGTTACATAGAGGAGGGGACTCTTGAACAAAACATGTAAATGAAAGTACATGATTCAGCTGGTTACCTGATTTCATCACGTAACAGTGTAACTCCGAACCTTTAGATGCTAATCCAATCAGCCTGATTAGATCAACAAAAGATCCCAACTGATCTTTGAGATGTGTCAAGAGGTTAATGTCCAAAACCTTGATTGCCTCAAAATAAAAAACAGTGTGTGCACTTTCTCAGTTTGTATACTATTGTTTTGGAACTAGAGCCAGACCGATATTTTCGGCCGATATTAGGCATTTTCCAAAATATCGGTATCGGCAGTCATAATGGCCGATAAATGAATATTTAAAAAATAAAATAAAAATGGACGAAACACGCTTCAATCATCTCTCCTTGGCCTGTTATATTGAAAATCTGTTTTACAATTTGCAGTATGTTATCTATTGCTAAATTATGGCTTATCATAGACTAGCTAACCACAAAGCTAGCTAATGCCACTATCATCAGTGGAAGACCGCTAACGTTAACATTAATGAGCTTGGAAACCACAATGAACTTTTTCTGCCTAAATAAAGTAATGATTACTGTATTTGTAACTAGTATATCTCTAGTTACAGTCCCTGCATTGTAAAATGTAAGTTATACTTGCGAGGAGTGAACATTTAGACATAGAGAAAAACTATCAAACGTATCTCATGCAGAAAAGTTAGCTTTTCTTTTACACGTCATGTGTGAAATCCAACAATATTTAATAGAAAATATCGGAATATCGTATTTTAAAACCCAAAAATATTTGTATCGGTATCGGCCTTCAAAATCCTTTATCGGTCGGGCTCTATTTGGAACCATAAAATATGTAATCCTACAGGCCTCATCATCCCGACACGCCTTTTATGTGTTACGTCTTTACTCCGGTATGACAAAGCCATTCACAGGATTTATATAGCGGTAACTTTATCACATAAAATACAAGTGATATTGTACACTACAAACAATCAAATAACATATTTATTAGAGGAATTAAACAGCCCCTTTTTGGCGTTCAGACCATGTTATGAAGTTGAACCATAAGTCTTCTACACAGACTTTTTATAAGCTTTATCCAATACAGTTGAGTCAACTGTGCAAGTGCACATCTATGCTCTCATGCTAAACCGACGAGACTCTCACTGACTTCCCAAAGCTTTTTGGCAACTGCGTCATCTCTGGCTTTAGCAAAAACATTCTGCACCGCACAGCTAGAGAAGTAGCGTCCACTCAGGGGCTCAAGGCCCTCTTGAAGAGCACAGTGAAGAGACGTCTGAGCTCCAGAATCCACATCCGTGAAGAAAAGCAGCAAAATCGGTGCCATGATCATCCGCCACCATAGATTGCTGTGACGACCGATGTCGGTTTTAATGGCCCCTTTAATACATAAATCAGCGTTAACTGCATATGACCTACGATACTTTATCAAGAGCTGCTTTTCAGAGAATAAAGAACGTCTACTGACCTGGATGAAGACTGTAGCAGGTGACGTTTGTGCCTTTGAGTCTCTTGGCCAGCTCGTGTGTAAAGAGGACATTGCAGAGTTTGCTGTGAGCGTACAACTTCACTAAGGCCAACGCTGAATTTCCTAAACCCAGGTCTTTATGAGTGTTGATGCAGTTGAAATCAATTTTCCCCCACCAATGGGCCATTGAAGACACAGTCACCACTCTGCTGGGGCCGCACTCTTTTAACCGTTCCAACAGCAGGACGGTTAACAGGAAGTGACCGAGGTGATTGACGCCAAAGATCCTTCCAAAGCCGTCCTCAGTCTTGCCAGCAATTACAAGTCCTACAAACATGCAGATGCACAAATTGAATTGAACAATGCATACAATAAAATTGCATATATTTGAGAGCTACCTGCATTGTTGATAAGAATGTCCAATCTGGATTCTTTCTTGAGAAAGTTTTCGGCAAAAGACCTCACAGACTTCAGACTGGCCAGATCCAAGTGCATGTACACCACCTCTTTGTTTCCTGTTTCCTGTGTTCCAAATCAGTACAGCATTAAATTATGGCAATGAAATGCTAATTCATTCAGCAAACTTATATAACAGGATCACACATTTAATAATAATAATAATAACACGTTTTATTTATAAAGCGCCTTTCCAAGCTCAAGGTCGCTGTACAAGATAACAAAAACACAGCATCAAGTATTAGTATGCATCTCATAGTACATATACAAATATTAGGGGTGTAAGGATACCCTCATGTCACGATTCGATACATATCACGAACGATACGATATTATTGCGATACTCCAAGACGTGATAAAAGGTTAATATAAAATGTACTGTTGATTAAAATGCTAAATTTGATATTACATTGTGCGTTTAAATGAATAGGCTTGGACCCAAAGACGATGGTTGGTGACACCAGAATAACAATATTCATGATTCTGAAGCTGATTATTTTAGACGAATATTCTTGCACTGGTCAAGTTACATAAGTCATTAGGCACAAATATTGCATTATTATAGGCTACATTATAATCAACAGTATATAGAGTGCCGAAGTTACGACGTCACTCTGTAGGCCAAAACGCTGTAGTGAGTTAGCATTTTAGCACTCCCGGTTCCCTCGCTCTAAAGCCTATGGGATTTTTGAATGGGTTTTTGCTAAATCGCCTGAAATAAGGTCTGTGGTGAACAAAGCCTCTAAATATTTTCACGTTTTGATCTATAACATAGAACACACAGTTATAACCTGTTCGGTTCAGTTTGACATCTGATTCAAATCAGTTCGACGGCTGTTAACAAGAGGTAAAAACTATATAAATACCGTTCGTTTTCTCACACAAACCGCTCGTTTCGTGTCTTAGGCCATCAGTGTGTACTTGCATTCATGAGTCATTAAATCATGTTTAATTTTGACTTCTCTGTGCATGCTCTTTGAGGTGGTGACCATAGACCTCCATTATATGACTGACAGACAACAACCGTCAACCGA
The DNA here is from genome assembly GCF_988280905.1 of Pimephales promelas. Taxonomy (NCBI): domain Eukaryota; kingdom Metazoa; phylum Chordata; class Actinopteri; order Cypriniformes; family Leuciscidae; genus Pimephales; species Pimephales promelas. The sequence goes on along the minus strand of NC_142791.1, from coordinate 1,571,862 downwards.
ACAACCAAAAAATGTCAAAATTGAAAATGCTGTGGAAACAAAAACACCTACATCTTGGATGCCCTTGAGGTAAGCTAAAACATACCAAACATTAATTTCAAAGTGAACTATCCCTTTAAGGTATTTCGATTTGTGTACGATAATTGACAAGTAGATGAGTAACAGAGGATGGGCTGGTAAGAGTAAAACTAGAGAGGATGTGCTTTATGCAGTAGCACCTCAATGCAGAACATGAGATCCACGGGGAGGAGTCGGATCACGATCCAAGGGGTGGAGATGGGTAGGATTAGGGTTGGGTTTAGGGATTAGGGGTGGGTTTAGAGATCAGGGGGCGGAGTTGGTTAGGTTTAGGTGTATGTAAGGTGGGAGGAGTTGGATCCGGATCCGACTCCTCCCCGTGGATTTCATGTTCCGCAGTGAGCACCATCTCGCTTTATGGGCTGAGTTTCATAACTAGATTTTATTTTATTTTGTAAAAAGTTCTCATTGTACATTTTCAATTAAATAACTGTTACAGTATCTTATTATGAATAAACGGACATTTTATATGGTGCTCTCTAGAAACTGCAACTCAAGCATTATATAAACGGCGTTGTCACATGCTTCCAGTTTCTTCACTGAGCGCGGGGCCAATCAACAGCCGTTTGTGAACATTTTTTTTTCATATAATAATTATTGAATCATTATTTTATTACTCTAGTGTTTCAGGTTTGCATCTGCATATAAAATACCAATTAATACATTTTTAAAAATATCAACATTTTGCATGCAAGACAAGTCCCGAGATTTAAACGCAGAACAACCCTATAAGAGTCCCTAATGGAACTTTTATTTTTTATATTAGTAGAAACGGTCTCTCTCTCACCTTCTGGATGTCTGTGACAGCAGCCTGAGCTCTGCCCTCATCCCTGCAGGCTAGAATCACTCGAGCTCCTCTTCTCGCCAGATCCAGCGCGGTGGCTTTGCCGATACCCGTGTTTGCTCCTGGAAATAAACCAGCTCACATGTCAATCATATCTGTTCAGTTGCTTATCATGTGTGCAACCGTCAGTGCACTAGCTCAGCTGTCTGCGTTGGGTAACACGACTAAAATGTGTTTAAAATCTGTTTTAAAACGACTAATGATTTAAATGGTCACGCGTAACTGTTTAAGGACAATAAACGCACGCCCTAAAACCGAAACACGTACCAGTCACGACCACCGTATTCCCGTGCAGTTTGGCTGTACTTTTACATTTTGGGAGTCGCAGCACCGTCACGCAGAGCAGCAGGTAAAGGCCGACGAGTCCTCCGCAAACAAGCAGGACGGTAAACATGTCCGAAAGAACAGAGCAGGAACGAGCTATAGTTGCTTATGAAAGAGAGCTCGGTTTGCTCTAGTCTGAACAGGAAGACGTGTTGCTGAAGCCAATCCCGATTATCCCGCCCACATTAGTAATAATAACGCTACTGTTCTGATGCTCTTATGTACTTCACACTGAAATGCGCATTTTTGTAACACCGTCTGAGGAAACATGTGAGTGTTCCTTGTCCATGCAAACTCACTACCACTTCTATACAGTTGCCAATTAGCTTCTGTAGCTAGGATTTTGACAGTCTTAAAATAGAAACTAAATATTGTTTTCCAAATTTATTATAATATTATTACACAGCATAAATTTGGTCTTTTAAAATAAAAATATATACAGTAGCTGCCTTTTGTATTTCAGAATGGGGATAACAAGGATGGTCATTGGGCATCTAAAAAATTGAAAACTCCTGGTTTAAATCACTCCTTTGTAAAATGATCCGATTCACGTTTTACCATAAACTAGATGAAAATGTTAAGTCTGGTTGCTTGGAGAAAAATAGCACATCTTTTCTTAAACCAATCATAAGATTTGCGTCATTCACATTCAGGTTAGGCACATGAATACTTTGCATTTGAGATTTTTCAAAACCCTTTAGTCTAAATACGTTGCATTGGAGATATTTCAAAAAACCTTTAGTCTAAATAAGCAACAGTAATGCTAACTTTAGAAAACTACTAATCTTACAGAGAAGAGTCGATGAATTAGTAAGCATGACACATGAACACAAGCTGGTGGATTTCTAAAGCATGTTATTTAAAATCTGCTTTGTATTTACATAGTTTGACACAAGAACCTGGTGAAAACTAATTACAGAACACATTAAACAGACACATAAAGGTCACCAACTGGTGCACGACCGAAATAATACAAACTGGAGCACTTTTGCACACTGAATCGTGTGGATCTCTGGCTATTCACATGAATACATACACATATGTACATGAGTCTCTCGTGTCAGGCTAAAGAAACACCAGGTCTGAATGCGCTCCAGAGGACATACATAAATAAAAGCATCCGTTTTTATGGGAAATAAAAGAAAATGCATGTTTGTATAAAAAGTATTGTTACTGGCACAAAATAGAACATGTTTTTTTTATTTCTTTACACGTGAAAACGGCTCATTGGTTCTTTGAGCTTTGAGGATGATCAAAGTTTCCCTTTAAAAACGCAAGTCTTGCATTGAGACAAAATGTGCAACCTGCCTAGTCTTGAAGAAATTAGAGAAAAAAAAAAAAAAAAACTCACCTCATGCAAATGTATAAACAATTAAATAATTAGGAAACCGTTCAAACTGTACAGGCCGGTGCTTGAGGGGTTACGTGACGAGGTTGTGTTGGAGCGAAGGAGGCGTGGCCTTGCTCAGCTGCTCCCCCTGTTGGCCAGGTGTGGGAGTGAGGCTGCAGGTGGTGAGCTCCTCTTTAAGCGGCTTGTTGGCGAACTCTGTGATGCTAAATATAAACTGCAGGCAGCCCAGTTTGACATGGCTTCCATGATGGAGGAGTGCAGTGCCTTCCCATCCCGCTCCATTGCCTCCGATCAAACTGGAGCCGCTGTTTTTACAGTTACAGGGAGTGATGGGAGCATCGTGGGACTGGCCGCTCATAACACCGCCCTCGGTTGCAGAGGTCACAGCCGTTGCAGACGACTCCTGCTCCTTTTTCCTGCAGCGTCCTGCAAACACACTCGAGTTAATACTGATACTTACATTTTTTTTTTTTTAAGTTGGCATGACATGGAAATTCACTTATTTATTCTATTAAGGAATTTTGGTAACACTTTACTTGAAGAGATGTGCATAAGCCTGACATGACAACTTCATAATCATGACATGACATGTGTTAGGAAGTTTTATGCATGTTTGTGACAACTGTCATTAAGTGTCATTCGCTCAGTTATGACATTTTTAATGCAAATATAACATTGTTTTTGATGACACCTTGACAAACCAATACATCATAACCTATCAGTGTCTTTGTCATGATAACTTGACATTACTAAGACAACACAACCTGTCATAAACATGACATAGCAGATTAATGATCAAACTTAAGAAAGCTGGTTAACATTACATTAAACCGTCAGCTGGTTGGTTGACTTTGGCTGTCATGAAGCCATTATAACTTTTTAATGACAAATTCAATTAGTAGAATTTCACTGCAATTCACTGTAGTTGAGGTCACGAAAAATATTCATGACACAGTTATAATGGCCTCATGACAGCCAATGTCAAAGCCAACCATATGACAGTTTAACTTCATTTAATGTCAAGTTGTCACGACAAAGACACTCACAGGTTATGATATATTGGTTTAGACATAAAGACATTTTAAACAATGTCATATTTGCATTCAAAATGTCATTATTGAGCGAAAGACACTTAATGACAGTTGTCATAACCCTACATATGTCATGTCATGATTATGAAGCTGTCATGTCAGTCTTATGCACACCCCTTCAAGTAAAGTGTTACCCAATTGGTTTAATTTTTTCAGACTTCTCTAATCAGTTCTCTAAACCAAGCTCGCATTCAGCTGAGAATTAAGTCCCCGTCCTACATTTTTTTCTTTTCCAATAGTTTGTTTCACTCGGATGTCCATCAAAATATGAAAGAAAAGTCATAACTCTGGAAGAAATAACTCACGGATAATGTTCTGCACTTTGGTGAGCAGGTTGCTGGATGGGCTCTGGCTCGTCTTCTCAGAGAAGTCACAGGAATATAATACGTTGTCAACGGTTGTCCCATGTTCGCTGTAGTTCAGCAGTTCATACTGCTTTGTATTCTGGAGGAGGAGAGAACCAATTTAATCACTCACACTCAAGAGATGAAACCTTTGTCCTTATGTTAATAGTTTAAAATAGCATACCTCATCATAAAATATACAGGCATGTTTCCCTGAAACGTAGTTACAATGCCCGTAGTTTGTAAGGCACACATCCATATCGGCACCTGCAATGAGAAAAGACCGTTGTACGGAGCAGCACTGTGGGATGATGCACTTCCTGTAGTCACAGGATGATAATCACCTGTCCCGATGTACAGACTCCTGTAGCACATACTGACAGCCGTTCCCTTTCCCGTAACCGAACAGAACGAAGCTCTCGTCTGTACCTCCTTGCTTTGGGCTGTGAACGGAAACATCAAGAGTTCGTGCGCATCTAACTTATAACAATAAGAGCGTAATGAATACAACCTCATACCTTCACTGCGTTTCTTGTGAGCGGGTGACACGGATGAAGGAGAACTGCTCTGAACAGGAGAGGTTGTTAACTCAAAGAGCTGCTGAATCCGCTGCCAAGCCAAGAGCTTGATAAACTTCTCGTCCAATGAGCCGAGCTCAACTTCTGCAATACGAAAAAGATTTCACAATGATTACGAAATGCTGCTGTCTTTTGAATTTGGGTCCTTTTCTATTTTTCTCTCTGAATACACGCCAAGTACACGCCGTTAAATGTCCGAGCGAAACTAAGCAAAATGTAGATCTACATCTGGGGAGAGATATTTTTTTCCTAGGATGGTAGGGGAAGACTCATAAATTGTATTAACCCCAGTGACGGGTAGGTTTAGGGGCGGGATTGGGGTAGATCATATATTTATATATACAGTAATGCAACGTTAAGTCATACACACGCTGAAAAGCGATTATGCCTGTTGATGGCACACCAAAAATGGAAATACGAATTGAAGTGTCACACATACGCCATTTCATGAGATCAGTCTGCAAATTGAACAAGCTTACAAACAAGCACTGGAACCTTAAAAAAAATTATCAGGGAAAAAAAATAATCTCACAATTACATTTTTCCCCAAGTCATGATGTAGTCTATCAGAAGTTAAATTCAACGTTTTGTTATAACAATGCTTAATTTAGAAGTGTAAGGGATTTCATATACTTAAAGTTACACTTTCCGCTTAATCTTAAATCTTAAGTTCCTCAAGAATCAACAGTCCTCTCTCTTAAACATAAACACACCTCCGCTGTTCGACGTGATGTCCTTTATTCGTCCGGACAGCTCTGACATGTTAGGTTCTGTGCAAGAAAAGACGTCCCCCCTTCCTGCCATCAAAGAGTCCAAGCCGACCTTTCCATCTGAGAAGAGAACGCAGCCATTCAGTATTTTAAAGGGTTGCAACAAGCCAGGTGATAAAGCACATAACTACATAAGCAAACATTGAGATCTCTGACCTTTTGATGCGGTGTCTGAGGTGATTTTCTGCGGTTTAACAGCATGTACTGTTAAGGCTGAGAGTTTTGCTGCAGCTGTGTCTGAAGCTATTGGACTTTTTTTATGGTCAGATGATGGAGTGCTGTTCTCAGATTTGACACAAGCAGGAGCAGTGCCACTACAGGGCTTTAAACCGGCATCCTCTGTCTTGATAATGGCTCCAGAGTTTGTAGGTTTGGGTGAAGCGGGTATGGGTAAACTAGGCGTTTCATGGTCATCTGTCTTTTCTTGGGTTCCATTGGACTGAACCAATCCTTCGACAGGGCCATTTGTGGTCTTACAGTTCGGACACGTTCCATCAGTACATGAAGGACAGGAAACTTTTGACCTGCCCTGTGAGGCGGCGCTCTGGCAGGAATCTCTGAGTTTCAGATCAGTCTTTTCTGTGTCCTCTGAATCCCAAGGAGATGTTTGTCTGTTCCATAAATGCCTCATAATGCTGCACTGCAGCGAGATGACGTCTTTGAGCCACTGCACAAAAGCATTAACAGAATAAGATCTCTGGATCAGAAACAATACTGAATAGAAAAGCAGCATGGCGCCTAATACACACCTGACACTGTTCATCTTCACTGGCTAAGTGCTGCGGGACATAAGCTTCTGTAAGGCCGGTGCAGATGAGCTCCCCTTCACGGATCCCTGCCGGGGCCATCAGAGAGGGAGGGTTCTGATACTGTGACTTTATGGCATCTGGAACCTGCGAAAACCAATCGATATCTCGTGTGAGTTTCAACAAAATCACTGGTGTCATACAGCGAGTGTAAAGAGCGATCACCTTCAGAGTCTTTTTGCTTTGAGCATAAGCCGACCGCCGTTTAGGGGTGTGCTCCCGATGTATCCTCTGCAGGAAGTCAAGTTTGACGGCGTGCTGGGATATGCGGTCCTGAAACTGGTCAAATAACTGGCAGCGGTTGCTGAGGGTCAAGGTTCTCTGGCTCAGCTGTGAGCAAAGGAAGAGAATGGCATGTTGATAACGGCGTTTATTCAGTTTAGGATGTGGAAATGCACAAATTTAAAAGCTATTACAAGTTTTGATTTTTGTTTTATGCAAGCTTCCTTACAACCAGGTTCTGGATGTGGTTGGGACACATCCATCTGCCTGTTGGGAAGGCAGTGAGAGGCGGATCCAAACAGTCCATGTGAAACAAGAGAGGGCAAAAGTCACACTGGATCAGTGGAGCCATTCGGCAGCTCCTGTGAGAAAAAGACAGAATAAAAGACTATTTATTTATTTCTCAAATTTACACGACTGCTCAAATGTTTGGGGTCAGTAATTTTATTTTTAAGAAATAAATGCTTTTATTCAGCAAAGATGCATTAAATCAACACATTTATCATGTTACAAAATATTTTTTTTACTTCAAATAAATATTGCTTTTTACAACTTTCTAGTCATAAAAGCATCCTGAAAAAACAACTGTTTTCAACATTGATGATAATAAGAAATATTTATTGAGCATCAAATCAGATTTAACAATGCGGCAAAAAATCCAGCAGTTCATCTGCTTCTAAATAAATTCACCATAATTATCAATAATCACATATTTTTCAAATTAGATTAGCATTATCTGAAGAAAATCGAGGGCTTTTGCGAAAACACAATACAAAATGCAAATGACAGCATCGTCAGTTCGATTATGAATGTTGAACATTCTCTCAGCGCTAGTCAATGATATTTTCAAACTTTAAATGTTTCATTTCTTAAAAAGTAGTCCTATTAATTAAAATAAAAACAAATATATAAGAATACTAGATCCTGTACCTGCTGCATGTGTAACACACTTTCACCGGCAGTGGAACCAGTCCATGATTGTCCAGCTCATGCTGTGGCCGTTTAACGTTCTTGCCTGATAACTCGTCCTTTCGTCGTCTTTTGCTGGTGCCTGAAAAGAGGAGAATAGATGCATCACATCTTAGAATCATACATAATCTGTTGTTCACACAATTTTTACACAAGTTTTTTTCAAACTCATTGTGATACTTTTCTACAAGATAACAACTTCAGTCCGAATTTTTCCTCTTTGTCTCCATCTCTGTTCGAAATCTGCAATTGCAGTCATTCGCGGAATATCAACTTTACGTGAGTTGTAGTTTGACACGGCACAGCGTGGATGAACACATTGAGGAGTGTGTGTGTCGGTCAGTCACCGTGCCGGTGTCGATACCGGCATTCAGAATCACAGATAATTTTTTTTTGAAAGTATGACCGACATAATAATTTTCACCGGTAAATGTCATCTGAACTAGTAAGAAACATCCACTTTTGTTCTGGTTCTGATATTGCAGTAAATCTAAGAATCGCTTATAAGTTATCATATCACGTAAAACTGGCAAATTATACTTTATTCTCAAATTGTTAATGTTAACAACGTCAGCATTGCGTAAAATTTAATTTATTTTGAAACATTGTGCAGCCCTAGATCAGGATGTCCTGTACCTGGAAGTGCAGACGTGCAGGTGAGATCATTTGGAAGCTGGAACTGCGTTGGGTTCCTCTGCATGGCAGCGGCAATTAGGAGGTCAAACGGTCTTTTGAGGGTGTTTGTTGAATTCAAGAGCTCAGGCTCAGAACCCTGGGCCTCTTCCTCCACGTCCAGGAGGTCTTCCTCCATGTCATTCTGCTCGGAAGGTGTGGGTGTGTCATTAGAAGAAGTGTTGGAGTTGGGGGTCACAGGTCGGCTGTTGGGTCGCCCCTCCAAGAGCCGTACCTGAGCAACGGCGGCCCGTAGCCCTGTACCGCCCGACCCCAGGGAGGGATCCAGACGTAATGTCCCACATTCCTGCTCAGGAGCCGGAGATGGCGTCTGCTTCACCAGCTGATGCTCCAACAAACCGTTAATTTGCTCCTTTTTCTGTTCCCTTTTCTGATTTAAAAAAAAAGAAAAAAACATAAATAAATAAATAAAATAAAAAAACAAATCCAGCATGCCAAACATTATATCAGTCTAGGTCAATGACTTTTTTTTTAAATAAAATAAAAAGTTGACTAGCCCCAATGATAATAGCATTATTATCATTTTTTTGTTTTTAAATATTATGTTATAATTACTATTAAAAATAATATTTTATTTAAATTGTAAAAGTAAAATCGAATAAATATTACTATTGCAATAATACTAAAACTGTAAAAAAAAAAAAAAAATTAATAAGTCTTCATATATTTTCTTTCAAATTATAACAATTTGACAATTATTGACAATGATTTCTAAACTATTCTCATGCAAAAATTGGATAGATAAAAAGGGTCAAATTTAAGACATGAGTGGACACCAACCTTCTTGCGAACGCTGCAGCGATGGCACATCCAGTCACCAGGGGGCAGCATTTCTCTGCTCATTGGCGGGTTACTGAGGAAATGTAAACAAAGTCAAGAGGTGAAACTACAGGCTTCATCTAATCGAGAGCAAACATTAACAGTTAAGGCATGGACAGCCATTCAACACTACAATAAACGAGCATAGGACGGCAGACCAGCTTTATACTCCAGTGTACTCTGAGTCTAAGTGTGTCATGCAAATAAAGCAAACAAAAACATGATACTATAACTTCGGCAGCTTCTAAAGCCAGGCCTACGTTAAACATGAATACAAGAGATACACCCAGCCTGCATAGAGATGCGAAATCAATAGCTAATTATGTAACGAGTTTCTGTTTCTCTAATGCACTGCACACATGCAAACAGACTACGACTAAACTTCTGTTCTACAGATGGTTTAAAAGAAATCAGCCACGAAGCTCGGATTCTGTATTACTTCAAAAACTGGGTAAAAACACAAATGCAAACCTGTTTTAACTTTCTAATATGCCACAGTCCTTTCAAATAACTTAAAAACGGATGCATCTAAAAACAGTAAAGAGTGACCCATTAAAAGATCTTGTTTGAAGACCAGAAACTCTATTCGAGACTACACAAACGAAGGCTAGGTTTCCCGGGGCCCGTGGGCCGCACAGAACCAGCTGCATGTGTTTCTCCTCAAACACACATGGAATCATTTCAGCTCCCAAAACAAAATGGACAATGAGAAAATACGGAGGGGAAGATTCGAAATTCAAACTTCCTTCTTTCAAGCTGACCGACAGCAGCATAAAGTGAGATTCAAAGCAGCAAAGAAATGGAAATAGTGACAGATCTTTGCTCCCATAATGGATTATCGAAAAAGAAAAAAAAAATTTAGGGTGGTAACTTGGTTCTATGCATCGGCTGTTGATTGGATTTGAGATTTGGGTGACTGTTTTTGCCGGGACAAGTCCTGCATACATCATCAGAGAGAAGTTTGTCCTTTAAAAAACAACCAGCACAGATTAATTGATCACAAGAAGACCTAAAACATGCATTTAGAAAAAAAGATGTAATTTTCGTTTCATGTCGACTGTAGTAAACAAAGCCGTACGATCACGCAAACATCTGACAATCTGAGTGAGATGATTAAGGAAAATCTATCTCAATCTCAATCAGATCTCTCCATAATGGAGACGTGATGGTGGGTGGCCTTCAGATGCCCGTAGTTAATGATTATTTCTCAGCTTCCTGCTCAAGAAACATCAGACAGCATATAAATTAACAAACCACAGCCTCTATAATGTTCCATCTGAAGATGCAAGAAGAAACCTCAGCCAAATCTGAGTTGTCACAGCAAAAATGCAGCACAAATTACTTCTGCGCTCCAACTAAAACAGCATCACAGTCCTGGGCCCAATTTTGTCCCAGCTCCAGCATCACACACACCAGCACTGTAGATGGAAGGCAGCGGGGCAGTGATCACAACACAGCAGGTCCCCTCCTTCCCGACAGCTGTCGCAGGTGTCGTGATTGGTGGCCCTGCCGGCTCTCCTGGTGCTCCTGTCCGGTTTCCTGGTCCTCTTCTCTCCATCCTCAGACTTGGGCGGCGCTAGCAGAGTCTGGATTTGCTGCAGGAGAAAAGCGAGAGAGGTTCAGAAACTCATTAGTGAAACATCTGCACGCGTCTTACATCACATCAGCCGCTCAAACCATTGTTGGGCCGTGACCGTGAGCGCGCGCACGCACGTTCACGTGAAGGGAGCCTATGGATGACATTAGTGAGCAATTAGCCGCTACATTGAGAATACTAAACAGGCAGTAACGCGAGGAATAATCGGGTGTATGAGTGTGTTTGTCTTACTCTTACCTCCATCAGCCCGCCGGAGGTATCCAGATCGTACACGATCGTCGGGGTCTCCATTTTACCCCACATCAACACAGGCCAGGACTGTTTCTGACTCCCTAAGCCGCTACACCCCGACTCCTGTCAGTTGAGTAGCCTCTCACTTCTATTAAAATCGCCTCAGAAATCCCGCCCGTGTCTGTTATGGCTCCGCGCGGGCTCTCCGTTAATCGAGCAGGCGCGCGGAGGCCTCTATCCCCGGTGCTGTGCGAGACTATGGCCCGGCATGAGAAGGAATAATAAAGACAGAGGAATTATCATTAAGTCCATGATGTGAAGACGTCAAACATCAAGCCCCCCGAAGAACAACTCATCCGAGGAACTGGCAGCGGCGAAAAACAGACGTTTTTCTCCCGGTGAAAGAGCGACTTAACAGCAAAGCGTCTCTGTTGTGATGAAGGAACGCTCGCGCTAACTGACGCACAAATCTGTGTGCGCATGCGTGGGCCAGTTATCTGAGTTGGGAATCCAATTCGTTTAGAGAATCGGTTCGTTTTGGTGAGCCGGTGCAGTAGAATCAATTCACTGGTTTGCCATCACTGATATATTTATTATCTATTCTAATACATCATGTTTAATATTTATGTAATATTCAATATTTAAATACGTATTTTATAAAACATATTTTATTATTTAAAATTATTGCATTGTTTAATGGTCATATCACACACCTCACAAGCTTATAACCAAAGTTTCCCAGAAAAAAAATTGTAATAATTTTCTAACTAAATCTGCAATTCTGCCATTCTTCTTTCATAACAGAATGAATAAAGACATGCATCTAAAATCAATATGGGAGTGAGAAAATTATTAGGTTTAACTTTTGTCTGAACTTTGCGTTGTTTACGTTCGAGTGTTTTACAAACGCTTTGCGAATCGGTTCGAATGGATCTTAAAAAAGAGCCGGTTCAAGACAATGATTCGTTCGCGGTCAGGCATCGCTACCCGTCAACAGTGTAGCCATCTTGCTCTTTTCCTCCGTTTATAAAGCCTCTCTGTCGACGGGGTCATATATGTGAATCTCCAGTATTTTTTGTTGTGTGGGTGTGAGGAGCTTGTTCAGTAACCTAACCAGTAAGGGATAGAAAGCAAAAGCTTTGATCCGGTTTGTTTACGTGTTCGAGTTTCTTTGTATTGTGAGGGAATTCTCTGGCCTCTGATTGGACTATTTCGTCGCCGGCGTAACATGAACCAATGCGCGTAAAGGAAGAGATGAAACCATTTTTTTATTACTAGCTATAAAATCACCGGTGAGCCCTGAACAATGGCGGTGGATTCATTCGTTCGTTCATGGTTATATGTAATTAGATATATCCTATATATAAAGATATTAAATATTTAGATAAGTTAAAATACATATTTATGTCCATTAATTACAAGTATATTATAATAGAATACATAGTCTATAATTTTATATAGTATATATAGGTGCTGTTAAATGAATAACTGTTGTCTCGGTCAAATAAAAGTTTCACAGCTACACACAATGCACAATAAACACAAACTCATACTAGTTTTGGACAATTTATTTACAAAGTGTTCTGCAAATAAGCCCTCATGCAGCGACAGTGTGTTATACATAGAGAAATGTCTTTATCACCATCACTAGTGGAACTCAAGACACTCGGACACTCTCCCACCTTCACACTCTCAGTCGTTTGCTGCATGTGGGAGAAAATGGTTTCCATCACTGTTGTTCCTCAATGTTAAACCAGGAACCATCTTGGTGCTCTCTGATATAGTCCAACCTTAAGTTGTGAGCCTTGGGATGTTTTAGCGGACAAATAAAAGTACAACACAAACCTCAGGCTCGTATGTGCTACAGAAATAACACCCTATTGTCCACCAGTGCAGGCAGAAGTCTTAGAGAGAGAAAAAAATACATGAACTGGAGCCCAGCAGAAAAAGAGGAGAGATGCCAAAAAATACTTTCCATAATGGATTTTACATACACACCTCGTAATGCCTTGCATCCTGAAAAGATAAACAAATACAATTTCAGAACAGTACAGTGTTTTTTCTTTGTCTTATTGTCTTTATTCAGAGCCTGGTGATGCAAGTTATATTTAAAACAAATAAAATGCATTTCAATAAAAAATACAAAGCTTTGGAAGTCAGATATTATAGAATAGCTTTAATTGCACTACCGTTCAAAAGTTTAGGGTCGGTAAGAATTTGAAAATATTTTTGAAGTCTCTATGCTCAACAAGTTTACATATTTGATCACAGATACTGTAAAAACCTCCATATTGCTAAATATTATTTATTGAATTTTCAGCATCATTACTCCAGTCACATTTATTATTATTATGAATGTTTTATTATTATTTTTATTACATTTTAACTATAAAATTCCAATGTAACAGTATTATCAATGTTGATAACCATTGTGCTGTTTAATATATTTTTTGGAAATCCTTTTTTAGGATTCTTTGACAAATAGAAAGTAAAAAAACAACAACAAAATTTATTTGAAATAGAAAACTTTACGTAAATGATCTTAATGCATCCTTGCTGAATTTCTTAAAACAATGCGACAGACCATAAACCTTTGAACTCAGACATGTTTATCTATGTATAATGCAATAATGCACAATTCAAGAGCTTCATTATTTGAATCAAGAGAAAGGAAACATGAAAACATGAAACACAAAAATGATGAAACATAAAAAAATAAGTCCTGTGAGAGTCATGAAACAATCCAATCAAGTAAAAGTAATATAATTTAACTAAACATTAATAATTAATTACACAATCTTTCAAATGTAATTTGGTCTGAACTTTTCACATTCAGAAGATAACAGTGAATGACATAATCTTGGATGCTGTATGATTACGGGATGCGTTTTAGGTTAATATGAGGTACACACAAGTATTAGAACGTCTAATTAGAGAACATGTCGAGTGTATATGACACACACACACACCATCTGCTGAGTTTTAGCTACCCATGACCCATGGCTTCAAGCCAAAATTATTTTTAACCTCTAAAATGAACGTTTTCATGTTTGTAAGGGCATCAGAGTCTTTCCTTCTCCACTGAATTGTATTTATTCTTACCCTTTCATGTGCATAGCAGCATTCTTTAACTTCTTTGAAAATGTTAAAATGTTATAAGAAATAAAAAAAATAATAAATGTATTAAGAGTCCCCAAGAAACATGTTGCTCATTTAATCATGAAGATATTTTTATGATATATGGTCCTAAGTTCTTAAAGGGATACTTCGGATTTAGCATTAACTAAGCTTAGTAGAAAACTTGTAGTATTTTCGAATTACCGTGCTCATATCCCCCTGAGACGAGAGATTTATATATTTTTTGTCTGGAATAAATCTACTGCGCTCTGTTACCGGCAGGCGTGGCCTCCTAGGGCAGCGAAGCAAGTGCATTCTGGGAGTTGTTGTCTTTCATCCACATAAGCCAAAAATACATTTTGTGGCTTTTCTCAGTCTAGAAAGCTCCAAATTCAAAAATAATTTCACATTTCTTCTTTGTACTTTAAGTAGCGCCATTATGAGACTGATACTGCTACATTATAAATACTGGCCTTTAAAATAAAATGATATGTCTCTGTTGGCTGTTTAGCCATATAACTGTTCTGTTCAGATCCCTGTTATTTGTTCTGCGGGTCAGGTCAAAGTAATAGATGACAGGTTGAATGATAAAATGGCAGGGTTGATCAGGACAGGACGATGGTGTTGTGAGATCCCACGTCTCTGAGGTTCATGGCATCCATACTTACTCCCGTCTCATACACGGGGTTGTCAAACGCAGATTCTTCAGTCATGTTGTCGTAGGGTGGAGAAGACGACCCAGGGAGCTGAAGGGTCTTGCTTTGAGCTCTGCAGAGACACAACCTTATTAGTGGAAAAACAAACCCCAAAACAATAAGCACCGTGTCATTTTCCCTGCCCTTCAAACTTACATTGAAATGAAGAGGAAAAAGACCAAGATGAGCATCAGGACCACTGCAACAGGAATCAGAACTGCGATGGCAATGTTGACGCCCTCCACATCAAACTCTGAATCCGCAGCTATAATGTGGACATTTTACAGAACATTTAAAAAAAATAATCCCCCAGTTTCTTGCTCTGATACATCTTAAAACCTGTCAGTGCTATTGTTTTGTCTCAAGATGTGCATCAGTAATGTTTTTTTCTTTCTAAAGCACATCTATAAAAGCTACTTAAATGCCGCCTAATTGAACTAAAGCCTAATCCTTGCTTAATCTAAGCCGTGTTTGTAAAGTGTTGATAATATTGAAGAAGTATTACCGTTCAGCCTGTGTTCCTCAATGTTTCTCGAAGAAGCTGAAAAACACCAGAAACAACTTTTGAGACTCAATGACATTTAAAGGGATACTCCACCCCAAAATATAAATTATGCTATCATTTACTCACCCTCAAGTTGTTGCAAACCTGTGTTAGTTTCCTTCTTCTGCTAAACACAAAGGAAGATATTTTGAAGAACTATTGTAACCAAAAAGTTGTTTGGCACCATTGACTTCCATAGTAGAAAAAAACAAATACTATGGAAGTAAATGGTGCCAAACAACTATCAAACAACAAAAATATCTTCCTTTGTGTTCAGCAGAAGAAAGAAACTCACACAGGTTTGCAACAACTTGAGGGTGAGTAAATGATTTTTGGGTGGAGCATCCCTTGTGTGTAACGATGAGGACTTTAAGAGTGCAGTTCCTACCTCTGCACATAGGAGGCGCACCGCTCCACTGAGAGGGATGTCCCGGGATGCAGTGGATAGTGGCTTCACCCTGAAGCACATAACCTAAACGACAGGTGAAGCTCAGAGTCTCTCCCGCCTGGAAGAAAGCTTTCTCTGAGCTCTGGATGGCCGTGGAGGGAGCGCCGGGGTTACTGCAGGGTTCATATCTCTCAGCTAAAGAAACAAACACAGATCAGGCTGCTGGAATGCAGTAATCCTGAAATCCACTAGATGGCGGTAGAGTGTAAGAACTGAAGTCAGTTTAGGTTGGATTTCTTGTTATGCTGCTGTCTGACCGATACTTACGGACACATTTGGGCAGTTTTTCACTCCACTTTGGGTCTGCAGTTTCTCTGCTGTAGCAAGTGAGCACTCCAGGGCCAGAAAGGGAGTATCCTTTGTTGCAGATGTACTCGACAGACGAGCCCACGGCGAAACGAGAGCCGGTCACCAGTCTGCGGCTGTTGTCCACTAGTCCCGGATCCTCACATGACATAACTAGACAAATGTCACGAATAAAAACATAGGAGAAAATGAAAAATCACAACATAAAAGTGTGTACATTTCCCCAAAACTGAAGAACAAAGGATTATGAAGATAATAAGCGAATAAGAAAACTAGTTAGAGAGAAGAAGTGTAGCTGAAATGTTTTGTGCGAAGCCATTTTTATTTAATAAATTGATTCGATTTGATTTATTTATTTCGAACATGTAAAAGAACAATAACAATAAAAACTAAATAACAAAAAAAGTCCTTATATTTAAATTATATAAAAGTCTCATATATATAAAAGTTTGTGTTTACATAATATACAGTATGTAGGTGCACTGTGTATAATTATTTTGTATATATAAATACACACACATGCATGTATATTTAAGATAAAATACACCGTGCACCCACATATATTATGTAAACACAAACTTTTATTTTGGATGTGATTAATCGCGATTAATCGTTTGACAGCCCTAATATATATATATATATGATAAATGTATAATTTAAATGATATCTTTAATTATAAGAAACTATAGTTCTTTAAGTGGTTACTGTATAATATTTTTTTTTTTACAAATATTATATAATATTTTTTTTATGAATCCTTTTGTAAATAAGGGATATGTGCATGTGTTTATCATTATATTGAGGGATTTTTTAATGGGAATTATTTAAAATATAATAAATATACATTTCTCTTATTGCAGTTTTTTAAAATTTGATTATGATCAAAATATTCTCTAACCAACATATCACCATTGCTAAACCCACACAAGGTTCCTGCCATCTCTACTGATAGGGTGCTCTCTGCTGAGCTTTATATGTAGTAACCTTAATTCACCAGCAGGTGGCAACAGCTTTAAACCTATGCTGTCATTAACACCATGTTAATTAAGTTTTCCCTGAGTGACTTTAGCACTAATGATCTGGTGTGACCTTTAAGTGTGACGTTAGCTCTTACTTTTTTCACAGAGGGGAACGTCTCCACTCCATGTCAGATCCCACTGGCACATCAGGATCTCTGAGCCCTGCAGACGGAAGCCTGGGTAACACTGGTAGGTAATCACGGTTCCATGCGTCAGGTCAGGATGAGATGTGCTCTTCCAGCCATTAAGGATTTCTGGCAGCTCTGTGCACGTGTCGTTACGTGGCACTTCTAGTATTTGGTTATCAGAAGGAAAAAAGATTGATTTTTCCATTTTTACCATTAAGTTGCCAATCTCAGTTCATGCCTGGAATGGCCACTGCCAGTGCCAAGCAGGTTGGCACCTGACACTGGGAGACCATCACTTTACCATCATGATTCATTCAGGAGAATACAAGCTCTAGATGAACAGACATACTCCTTTTGCATTACTGTAACTGCAACTAATGTACACTCACCAAAGAAATGCACTACAAAGCCATTGTTGTATCCGTAGACATTGGAGGCTGGATCAGACTGAAACTGGATGGTCACGTCAGCCGTAGAGGTGTAGAGTCTGAATCGAGGGAGGAAACCACTGTACTGGCCCAAGATGTTGGCTGTGAGGTCATCACCATCATAAAAGGTCAGCAGGTCATTCTTCCCCAGATGAAGACTAATAAAGCAACACACATGAATGCACACCATTAAAGGAGTAGTTCACTTTTAAAAAAACTTTTGCTGATAATTTACTCACCCCCATGTCATCCAAGATGTCCATGTCTTTCTTTATTCAGTCTAACCAAACGGTTCAAGGTCCAAAAGAGAGTTTCAGTACAAACTGCAAACTGTGCAAAGGGCTTTAAACGATTTCAGACGATGAATGATAAGGGTCTTATCAAGCGAAACGATCGCTCATTTAATAAAAACATAACAAAGTTCTCCTGTTCGAAATCGTTTATCAAAATGAACAAATCTTTTTTCGTTTCATTTGGTTCATTAAACGAACGAAATGAACGAGTCGACTCGGGAAAAGATTCGTTCATTTTGATGAACGAGTTCGAACGGGAGAGTCACAAACGCGCATCACAGAACAGAGCAAGGTGAGCATTTGAGCTTATAAAACTTAAACTTTTTTTAATTTTTTTATTAAATGAGCGATCGTTTCGCTTGATAAGACCCTTATTCATCATCTGAAATCGTTTAAAGCCCTTTGAACAGTTTGCAGTTTGTACTGAAACTCTCTTTTGGACCTTGAACCGTTTGGTTCCCATTGAAGTCCATTATATAAAGAAATGTTTTCATCAAAAACCTTAATTTCTTTTCGACTGAAGAAAGAAAGACATGGACATCTTGGATGACATGGGGGTGAGTAAATTATCAGCAATTTTTTTTTTTTAAAGTGAACTACTCCTTTAAAGAAGCTCATTGTTTTGAAAAATTCCCACCATAATTTTACATTAACATTCAATTCATTAGTACAATTTATAGTAATTATATCATATAAAAGCATTTAATTTCATCTGTTAAATAACCTACAGTTGCAAAACTGAATCTGATTGTTTAAAGTGATTAAAGTGAATGCTAAATATGACTGTATTCAACTAAACAAAACAATACAGGTTTAAAGCAATTAATTTTTGGTGAACTATCCCTTTAATTAAGAACAACGCTGCCATCCTAACATAAGAAGCTGTCACATTGTTCCCCAGATGGTTTGTTGACGTCATTCTGCAATTCATCTTCATTCCTGAACTAACATGAGTAATGCAAGGGAAAAACAAATTACGCAGCCTAGGGAGATTTTTACACAACAGTCTCCTCGCTGAGAATCAATCATGTTTTCCATTCTGTCATGCTAAATGGCAATAAAGGCCGATGTTTAGATTCCTCCATCTATCGGGAGGCTGCGTTTACCTCTTCAGTGGGGAAGTGACATTTCACAAAGAAATGAGATTTATTTAGTGCAATGTTGGAAAGCGGAGAGGCAGAACCCTCAGGGCGGCCGTCACACCGCTGTCAGCCCTTCGGGTTCTGTTGTTTGGGAAGGTCACAGATGAGCTGTGTTAATATTCACAGCCTGAGAGAAAAACAATGCAGAGTTATAAATTAAGAAGAATCCTGATGATCAGTGGACTGAGATGTTTTTCCCCCAACAAACAGGCTCATTTTTAAAGGGTTAGTTCACTCAAAAATGAAAATGATGTCATTAATGACTCTCCCTCGTGTCGTCCCATGACCTCCGTTCATCTTCAGAACTCAGTTTAACCCTCTGGGGTTCTTCGTTTAACAGTCACACTCGGGAAATTCGGGTCAAAATTGACCCAAAGGGCGGGATTCATATTTAAAAAAGAAATTCATAATTTTTTTTTTTTTACTCGTTTTTTATAATATTTTTTCTTTTCTTTTTTGGTGTTTTGAGAAAATTTCAAAAAATACAGAAATTTATAATTATTATTAATGAAATAATTATGACCAAATTTTCCCCCATTGAATATAATAGAAAAAAATATTTAAAATGTATTTATTTATTTATTTTATTTTTTTTAAAGCTGTATTTCATTTTTGGAGTCAAGCCTGGGCCTCATAAAAGCAATTTTTGAAATTAGATGGATGCCATTTCGTGGACAAACTGAGCTTATTAAAAATGCAAAACACATGTATAATCTGAATTTTTTGGTGTGTTTGTGTGTGTGTTTTTTGCACTCTTGATGTTTTATAGATTCACCCCTTCACTGTTGTGTGCTTTTTTTCAAGATCGTTGCTGATTTGATTTGTACGCACAAAAAACTCAGTATTTTCACATTTTTGCCAATATCCCATTCATTTCCTATGCGGGTCATTTTTGACCCGAAGGTCCTGAGTGTGACTATTTTTTTTTACGACCACTTAGACTTTTCAAATCCTGTCCCCATTTTTTTGGGTGTCAGTTCATATACCAAGTACCATTAAAGTCACCAAGTTTCGGACCATTCCGATGAAGCTACGATTTTTAACATTTTTTTTATTTAAGCGCTTCGGGTCATTATTGACCCGGAGAACCCCAGAGGGTTAATGTATCTTAGATTTAGTCCGAGAGCTTTCTGTCCCTCCATTGTAAATGCGTGTATTATATACTGTCCTTGTCCAGAAAGGAAATAAAGACATCATCAAAGTAGTCCTAAAAATAATCCATACCCCACTCACACACCACAAACCTCAACCGTGAGCTGCCTAAAACACAATCATATTACTTCAAACTTACCTATACCTTAAAAATACCCACAAATACCTCACCCACACAACCCTAAACCGCACCAAAACCCAAACACCAACCCATGCTATATCCTAACTCCCCTGTGGTTTTCTGTTAAAGCTCTATTAAAAATGACTGCTTTTGAAAGATGTGAAGCACACATCCCATAATCAGTGACTGAGATATTGAAGAAGCTCCTCTGTCTTGAGTTAGCATGTGCAGGACTGATCCCTGTCCAGGTGTTGAGCCTGGCACCTGTCCATTAGCGCTCTGTGTTAATGAGTCCGTGCGTGGCCTCCGTGTCTCTGCTAATCAATTAATCATCTGTCATTACACACACTGTTCCTCTGTAATTGGAAGCTGGTGAACTGTACCAAACACAAATAGAGAAGAGAAAGCATTCTAAAGGCCAGTCCTAAAACATGACCATCTTACTCACACCAGGACATCCAGCATAAACCTCTTGTCCTCTTCCACATGTAGACCCCAGATACAATCCTGACCTTTGTCGTACGCTTCAGGCCAGTTGGGAGAAAGCACCACACCTGCCGAATCGGTTATTTCTCCACTGCACACCGCTGGAAAACACAAATGATGCATTGAAGTCCTCCTGGGAAGTTAGTATTAAGAAATAAGAATAGGTTGGAGCAAAATGGCGATGTGGTGCGACCCCTGGTGGCGAAATATCCTGCATATTGTACCCTTAAACTAAAGATTAGACTGTAGAACAAAGGATTATGAAGATAATAAGCGAATAAGAAAACTAGTTAGAGAGAAGAATTGTAGCTGAAATGTTTTGTGCGAAGCCATTTTTATTTAATAATTTGATTCGATTTGATTTATTTATTTCGAACATGTAAAAGAACAATAACAATAAAAACTAAATAACAAAAAAAAACAAGTCCTTCTATATATATATATATATATAAATTATATAAAAGTCTCATATATATAAAAGTTTGTGTTTACATAATATATGTAGGTGCACTGTGTATAATTATTTTGTATATATAAATACACACACATGCATGTTGTTGTTCAATCACACACAAAATCACCTCGGCATGCTGGTTCCGTCTCATTCCATTGTGGATTTTCATAATTTACACATTCCAGAATAACAGCGCCCTGCTCCAGTGTGTAACCCGGCTCACAGGTGAACTCGGCCACAGAACCGACTCCAAACGCAGGATCACTCGTGGAGAAATTCCCATACTTCACAAACGGCTCGTAACAGCTGCCCTGAGCAAACGCTGGAAAACATGCAGAAAAATTCAACTTTAATACAGTATCAGTCTCTTTATATATATTTAATCCAAAGTGACTTAAATTGCAATCAAGGTACCAGTTCTTTCACAGCAATCTAGTATTTAAATTTCAGTCGTTATCTTTAGTTCTTGGTGATGGTTAAAGGAGTAGTTCACTTTTCAAAAAGCTTTTGCTGATAATTTACTCACCCCCATGTCATCCAAGATGTCCATGTCTTTCTTTCCTCAGTCGAAAAGAAATTAAGGTTTTTGATGAAAACATTCTAGGATTTTCTCCATATAATGGACTTCAATGGGAACCAAACGGTTCAAGGTCCAAATGAGTTTCAGTGCAAACTGCAAACTATTCAAAGGGCTTTAAATGATTCCAGACGATGAATAAGGGTCTTATCTAGCGAAACGATCGCTCATTTAAAAAATAAATAACATAATAATAATAAGTTTAAGTTTTATAAGCTCAAATGCTCACCTTGCTCTGTTCTGTGATGTGCATTTGTGACTCTCCTGTTCAAAATGAACAAAGTCAATCCGTTCGTTTCGCTCGTTGAATGAACCAAATGACTCGAAAAAAGATTCGTTCATTTTGAACAGGAGAGTCACAAATGCGCATCACAGAACAGAGCAAGGCGAGCATTTGAGCTTATAAAACTTAAACTTTGTTATTTATTTAATAAATGAGCGATCGTTTCACTTGATGAGACCCTTATTCATCGTCTGGAATCGTTTAAAGCCCTTTGAACAGTCCATTATATGGAGAAAAATCCTGGAATGTTTTCATCAAAAACCTTAATTTCTTTTCGACTGAAGAAAGAAAGACATGGACATCTTGGATGACATGGGGGCGAGAAAATTATCAGCAATAGTTTTTTTAAAAGTGAACTACTCCTTTAACTCTATACCCAGAAATCAGTTTTTTCTAGGTTACATCTGTTGTGTCTGACCTTCAGGTGTTAGAGAACTAATGAGGGTTCAGAGGAGAACAAGCTAGTTTGTTAAATGACTGGAATACATGAACGGCTCAAGTCCGGGAAATACAGCAGGATACTTGTACCTTCATATCGGATGGCAGTGCCAGTGCATGTGCCCGTCTCATCACTGGTGAACTCCACAAACAGGTGTCTGTCGGTGCTGGTGACCCCCTCACTGGGCAGATACTCCACTGCATACGAGTCATACAGGGGCACAGAGTCAATGTTACTCCCATCCTTTATGAGGAGCCTAAAAACAAACAAAAGGAAGAAGTCTGCATCACTAAAGAGTAAATGAGTGAACAGATTTTGTTATTTATAAAAATGGATTATATCGTATTGATCATTTGAAACTTTGATAAATGGGCCTGATGATATTGGAACATTTTCACCTTGTAAGCTTTGTATTTACTTACTACCATTCAAAAGTTTGGTGTTGGAAAGATTTTTTAACGTCATATAGCGACTCACTAGAGCCCGACCGATAAAGGATTTTGAAGGCAGATACCGATACAAATAATTGTTGATTTTAAAATCCGATATTCCGATATATCGGCCGATATATATATATATATATATATTTAGAAATGCGCAACAAAACATTAACAGATTTCCCTAACATTAGTTATTTGTAGTTATGTATACGTTTTAACTAAAATAATAAGAAAATGCATTTTAAAAAGGAACTTTTTTCTTTTATTGTCGCAACAGAACATTGCCCTCTGGTGGAAAAACTATACAACTCCAACACTCATGACATGTTTCAAGCGTGTTTCGTCCATTTTTATTTTAATATTGAAATATTCATTTATCGGCCATTTTAACTGCCGATACCGATAGTTTGGAAAATGCCTAATATTGGCCGATAATATCGGCCTGCCGATATATCGGTCTGGCTCTACTACTCACCATCTAAAATTAAAATTTAATTTAATCCTAAAATGGTTGAGCTAAAGTTTCAGCATCATTCAGTCACATGATCCTTCAGAAATCACTCTGAAATGCTGATTTGGTGCTCAAGAAACATTTATTATTATTATCAATGTTGAAAAATATTGAACATTTTGAAAGATATTTTGCAGCCGTTCTGCATTTTTTCACATTCTTTCTTAAATAGAAAGTTCAAAAGAACTGCATTTAATTGAAACAGAAATCTTGTAAATGTATTTATGGTCACATCTGATAAATTTAATATATCCTTGCTGAGAGATTATTTCAAAAAATTATTTTAAAAAGATTATTTCATTCCAACCATAACCCAACCTTTGAATGGAAGTGTATATAAGCCAACTAAAATAAAACATTTGACATTTTTTGAATATAATAAACTAATTTTAATGAAAGAGTTTTGTCTAAATAAGAATCTTATACTTTAAAAAATAAAATGGGAATAATTAGTACAAATATTTGAAGTAAGGATACAGAAAGCACATGCCTGTCATCGTCCTCAGCCAGTGCCACTTTCTCAAAGTGGACGTGGATCCGATGACCCTCAGGGGCCTCCAGGACCCAGTGACACGTCAGATTGTTGCTGTAGTTTCCAGGAAACCCCGGAGAGACAAGACGACCCTGAGTGGCATTTCTCATCGTCCCCCCACAAGCAACTAGGCATGAAAGATGAAAAGAAAGAGAGAGAGAGAAACTGCTGTGAATTTGCTGAATTCAGTTCCCTTCATTTTTTGCATTATGCATGGCACAGATTTCTGACAGACTGCCAAAGGAGCAATTTTGAGGCAGTAATGTTAGTTTGTACTGTCATACCTTGACACTTGGGGTCTCTGCCACTCCAGTAGGGCGTGGTGGCATTTCGGCAGGTGAGGGAGGCGGGGCCCTGGAGCTGATAGCCATTCAGACAGGAGAAATAGGCCACGCCCCCAACCTGAAGACCAGTGACCGATACTTCACCATTATCAGGGGCCATCGGGGATGCACAACTCAGAGCAAAGGCTGGAGAGAGAGAGAGAGAGAGAGAGAGAGAGACATGGCAGATGACTTTGTCAGCTCAGAGTCTAAAAACAAAATTGAATAGATCATGTTTTAAATCAAAAAAAGCTAATCAAGTTGGAAAAGATATAAACTCTTTCTATATACACTCTAAATAATGCTGGGTTGTTTGAACCCAAATTTGGGTAAAATATGGACAAACCCAAATGTTGGGTTAAAAATGTAATTTCTAATTTTAACCCAACTTCAACTTTCACTTTCTGTAAATTTTTTAATTGCATTTTTAATCCAACATTTGGGTTTTGTCCATATTTGCCCCAAATTTGGATTGAAATGACCCAGCATTGTATATATAATGAGTCTCTCTATACATATATATATATATATACATACTAAAAAATAAAATGTATGTACATCACGTGAGGCAAATTTTATTTTATTGATGAAAACTTTCAATTTAATGGAATTTTTAATGGAACAAGTGCATTTAAGATACACATCTGTACCATTGTACCATATTGTAATACTTTTTTTGATGGTTCAAGGACATTAAATTGATCAAAATTGACGGGAAAGACATTTACAGCGTTACAAAAGATTTCTATTCTTCTGTTTCCACAAAAATATGAAGTAGCACAACTATTTTACACATTGATAATAATAAGAAATGTTTTTTTGAGCAGCAAATCATCATATTAGAGTGATTTCTGGAGGATCATGTGATGCTGAAAACTCAGCTCTGCCATCATAGGAAATAACTACATACCCATATACGTTTCGCTGAAGGTGGCTGAATTTGTTTGCTAGAAATGGGCAGACAATGCTGTCACGATACAGTTCGGTGACCTCTAATTCAGTACACTCTAAGAAATGCTGGGTTGTTTCAACCCAACTTTGGGTTAAATATGGACAAACCCACCCATCTGTTACATTTTTTATTTAAATCTTTAACCCAACATTTGGTTTTGTCCATATTTGACCTAAAACAAGGTTAAAACAACCCGCCATCTTTTAGAGTGTACTTACATTTAGTGGTAATTTGATCTGAGCCATCAAACAGTGCATTAAAGGTACACATTTCATTACTATGCTGCTTCCAGGGAACTGAACCTTTGATCTTAGCTCTGCGAATGCAATTGAGCTGCGGGAACATAGCGTTCAGCAAACGAACATAAAGTACTGCTGAAATCTGACCCAGACTTCCTTCATCTGCCACTAAACCATTCAGGTGCTGCTTCGGAAGCAACATTTAATGTCCAGCCGGTCTCGCCAGCTGTGAATAACAGGCCCTGCTGTGTCTGTTTCCATGGCGATTAATGTTCCATAATGCCCAGTTGTTTAGTTATGATTAATAATGACTCAGTTCAAGCACAGCAGGGCAGATTCGTTGCTTACGGGGTTTACAACCAAAAGATGCCAGGGCTTTATCTATAACTCTAATCCAATCTGTCTATCAAGCCACTGACAGACGTTTCCATACAATTGAAAGGGAATTAAAATGTCAGAACAAAGGCGTTCAGGTCAGTCTAAAAAAAGAAACATAATGGATCTTGATTTAAATAAGTACAAAAGTATATCACCAAAAATATATTTTTTTTTGTTTGAAAAAAAAATCTAAATTGAGTCTGAAGATCAAATAAGTATAATATAAATACATAAAAACATATTTTTCTTATATATTAGCTTAAAAATAACAATTAGTACAAGCATATCTGAACATCACTGATATCATTTGCATAGAAACACAGTGTCTGCTGTGACAATAAGTATAATGACTTGACATAAATATTCAATGCACGCTGGAGAGATTAGTATACTTTTGCATTAAAATGGTGCATCTGTTTAGTAAACTCACCCCTTAAGTACAAAAGTATATCACCAAAAATATATATTTTTTGTTTGAAAAAAAAAATCGAAATTGAGTCTGAAGATCAAATAAGTATAACATAAATACATAAAAAAATATATTTTTCTTATATATTAGCTTAAAAATAACAAATATCAATTAGTGCATGCATATAATAATATCTGAACATCACTGATATCATTTGCATAGAAACACAGTGTCTGCTGTGACAATAAGTACAATGACTTGATATAAATATTCAATGCACGCTGGAGAGATTAGTATACTTTTGCATTGAAATGGTGCATCTGTTGAGTAAATTCGCCCCTTAATTGCTTGACTCTGCTCTGTTGTGTGTAAACACTCACACAAGGTCATCATATACTGAGTGCTCCATTAATTTAACCGCTTTTGCGAGTGCATCAGTGCTCTTCATGGCCTCTGCACCTCTTTGGCTTTATTGAGCCCCTGACCATTTGAACAAAGCATTTAACCCCAGCGCATAAATATCAATAGAGCACAGGGATGCATTATAGCTCTCTCTCATTTATTCTCTCTCTGGGAGAAACGCTATTGATCTCGGTTTAGCAGCAGAAGCGGAGTTCACGTGTGCTTTAAATGCATTTAAACTCAACAGGCTTTTGGCCAGCGACTCCATCGGTGGTTCCTGCCAAACCCAGAGGATGCTGGGATTTCAAAAGATGTTTGTGTTCTGGGCATCAAAATGACTTTGAAAATGTTTTGATCTCAGATATAGTTTATATATAGTCTGGGATAATTATATTTTATTAAAAAAAGAAATGAATACTTTTATTCAGAAATTAGACACAAGGATTTGTATTAGTAGATAAGACCTGTCTGTTCTAGTATCTCTGGATAAGCAGTGTCGCTGACAGTGATGTCTCCGAGATATAACTATACTGTCTCTCTGAGTGATCGATCTGCCTGAAAATAAATGTCTAGTGTGCATTAGGACATTTAACATGTTTACACTGAAACGCCATCAGTATCAAACCCCTGAAGGACTCCAGCCTTAGAGATGTGTTTTATTCCTGAGGCTCATTTTACATGACATTAGATAAACCAATCAGTACAAATATTTGTTTATTGGTCACTCTGTACACAAACCTAATATTGAGAGATAAAATTAAGTGAGATGGTACCTCTATAGCGCAGAAGTAATGAGCCAGGCCGAGCGGGCCGTTCACTGCTGAACCGCACTGAGATCTGGTTACTGGAGCTCCGGATCACCAGACCCCTGGATAACACTGAGCTGTTGGCCATGACGGAGGTCACAGGTCCACCCAGATCCTCCAGAACCGCCTCCATCCCATCATCCAAACTCACGTTCAGCACCTGCAGATCAGAATGTAGGCCTTGAGATTACAGACTTGCATGATTGCATCTGAAGACAGTTTCTAGAATCAGCAGCTCGACTGATGTGTGTTTTGATGCTCTTCAGTGGGTGGAGGTTCCTCTGATCAGTTTCATTGCATGTGTCTCTGAGATAAGCATATTGACCGATGTGTTGTGCTGGTGATACAGATAGCCTACACACACTGATATGTATTTACAAAGTGCTGTGAACAGGAGCTGCACAGGTGAAACAGTTTTCTTGTTACGTTACAGATATTAATTCGTATTGAAGATATATTTAGAGCAATATCTGGGGAAAAACTAATGCATTTACTTCCCTCTGCAGTTTGTTTGAAAAAGGTGCCATCATTTTAAATATCAACAGAACAGATGGGCTAAACAGAAATACATTTTTTGAAAAGGTTATTAAAGGAATTTTCAATAGCTTTTCACATAGGCCTACCTTTAAAGGGATAGTTTGTACAAAAAAAAAAAGAAAATTCTGTCATAATTTACTCACCCTCAAGTTTTTCCAAACGTGTATGTATTTCTTTCTTCTGCTGAACACAAAAGAAATATTTTAAAGAATGTGGGTAACCAAACAGTTGATGGCCCACATTGACAAAAATAAAAAAAATGGCTCATTAACTGTTTGGTTACAGACATTGTTCAAAATATTATTTTGTGTTCAGCAGCAGAAGAAAAGATCAAACAGGTTTGGAAGTAAATTCAGATTTTCCTTTTGGGGTGAACTATCCCTTTAAGTAGGCTATTAAATGAAAATACGAAAACAAAAATGTTTTCAGTATTCATTGAAAAGAGTCAGCTAAAAATAAAAGATTAATTTGTTCATTCGTCAGTGGAGTAGCCTACCGTAGTTAAAGGAGTAGTCACTTATAAAAAAAACTTTTGCTGATAATTTAACGTTACTCACAAACTGCAAACTGTTCAAATGGCTATAAACGATTCTCGACGATGAATAAGGGTCTTATCAAGCGAAACGATCGCTCATTTAAAAAAATAACAACAAAGTTTAAGTTTAAATGGTCGCTTTGCTCTGTTCTATGATGCGCGTTCGTGACTCTCCTGTTCGAACTTGTTCATCAAAATGAACGAATCTTTTTCCGAGTCATTTGCGGTTCATTCAACTAACGAACTAACAAAACGAACGAATTGACTCGGGAAAAGATTTGTTCATTTTGATGAACGAGTTCGAACAGGAGAGTCACGAATGCGCATCATAGAACAGAACAAGGCGACCATTTGAGCTTATAAAACTTGAACTTTGTTTTTTTAATTAAATGAGCGGTCGTTTCTCTTGATAAGACCCTTATTCATCGTCGGGAATCATTTAAAGCCGTTTGAACAGTTTGCAATTTGTACTGAAAGTGTCTTTTGTACCTTGAACCGTTTCTTTACCAGTAAAGTGCATTATATGGATACAAATCCTGGAATGTTTTCATAAAAACCTTCATTTCTTTTCGACTGAAGAAAGAAAGACATGGACATATTGGATGACATGGGGGTGAGTAAATTATCAGCAAAAGTTTTGTTGAACGTAACGTTTTAATTACGCCTTTAAGTTTCGCATTGCCGGAAGAATACATGTTTGGGAACTGTTGTGTTTGCAGAAATAACTACAGAAATTCATTTGGTTTTTTTAAAGGTGGAAATTGTTTCTCAACCACAATGGGGACGAATTGCAGGTAATTTTGACGACAAACTGTTATTGTGTTCTGGTTGCTAATGCTACTGTGTTGAAAACTGTCACAACACGATAACATAACAAACAGTTAAAATTAATTTAAAGAGACATATAACTTTAGTTTATTACATCATTCACTTATGTGGTAAGTTAGCTTCAGAAAAAAAAATGAGTTTAAATAGACCATCTTCAGTTTTGTGTCCAAATGAAGCCACATAAACGACCATCTGATGAAGGAGCTGATCAATTTGCTGTACATTACATGTATGATAAATTTAGCTTCTAACTGTAATTCCAAAGCCTCTGAATTTAGCTTTCCTATGTGATGTGTGTCTCACACACTGAGAGCCTAACCGCCCCTGATATGCTTGCTTTATGTCTCCCTACCGTTTATGACACCTTTCGAAGGTTAAATTTTTATTAGCTGACAGCAATCTCTCCAACTGCGACCTTGACTGAAAAACTCATTTCAGATGTGGTGGCTAGACCCTGAAACCCTCCTCAGGTTCAAGTGACTCCTTTCTGCGAATATTAGCTAATTTGTTCTTCCATAATTTGAGTTTCTTAAACTCAAAACCCAACTGTACAAGTACAAAGGCCATAATTTCCATGAACTGGGTCTAAAAGTGTGTCATCAGATGATTCGGTCGAGGCTTCCTGACCCCTGAGTTGGTATAGAGTTATCAAGGCAGTGCGCATGGAATAATATGAGCACTGTCATGGTCAACAGGTCGACATGCAATTAAAATAAAATGGTGTTGAGAATCTTAATGGTTTGTGGCCTTTCACAGGGCCTTTGTGGACTCCAGCAGACCAGTTTGTGGAAAGTTAATGAGGGTCTAGCCGACAGAGCTCTGGACCCTGGAGAGACGGCAGTGTGAATACAAGGTACGTCCAATTACAGCTCAGCTAAAGGCCAACTGGGTTTTGTCGGTGTTGATCGGCACCTCTTTTTTTGGTTTTGTCGGGTCGTGGAATGTCTTAAAAGTGACGACCCGTAATCTGGTGATTGTTGCCATTGGTTTTGGGCTTAAAACTCAAATTTTACTACACTGTCCACCAATTTGTCAGCACACAAACATTGATTTGATCCCAAACTGCTTAAAACTATCCAACCATTCTATGAAAGAGTATTATTATGCATTTTGAGGGAAGCTGACTCATGTACTTCAGGATCTGTTTCTACGAAGGCCTATCACAGCAAAATGGATGTCAAATCAAAACCATAACGGTTATGGGGAAAAAGAAACACTAAGCTATAAATGTCACAAAATTCAAAGCAGTATCACAGGACACATAAAGCAAAGGTAAAATCACAGGACACATAAAGCAAAGGTAAAATTCACTTCTGTTTGAATTTTTTATTTATTTAATTCCATGAACCGTTCTTGCACATGTGTTCTTCTGCTGATATATGATAATATGATACTGACAGGATTTTCTACACTACTATTCAGAGACGCCACAGTGCAATCCAATTCCTGAAAGTTGGATTACTCTTCCAACCTCTTTGGATTCCCAAAAGAATAACTCATATGAGTCGTTTTTTTTTTTTAGGGAATCAAAAGCATACAACCTAACCAGTGTAGATCCAACAGTTCAGATTGCTGCTTTTTTTTTTGTTGCATATGGTTAAAGGGATGGATATGACTTGGTTTTACTATCCCTTTATGGACTTTTTGAAGCATCAAGGGTGAGGGTGAGTTATTAATGATTATTAATTTTTGGGTGCACTATACATTTAAGTCCAATTAGGTTAAATCATGTCACATCCAAAAAAGACTTGTTTTATTAGTAGGGCTGTGCAAAGATTAATTGCGATTAATCGCATCCACAATAAAAGTTTGTGTTTACATAATATATGTGTGTGTTCTGTGTATATAAATACATATGTATGCAATGAATGTATATATTTAAGAATTATTTGCACGTAAATACTGTATAATCTATATTATATATAAATATAAATATTTGATATATGAATAACAAATTTTCTTAAATATACACATGCACGTGTGTGTATTTATATATACAAAATAATTTTACACAGCACACAAAAAATATATTATGTAAACACAAACTTTTACTTTGGATGTGATTAATCGCAATTAATCTTTGCATAGCCCTATTGAAAAGTGTTTCTTTCTGAAATTATTTCATCATTTGTCAATGGAATTGCATCTCTTTTTAGCCAAATATAATGCATTTCCCCTCTTCTAGGGTTGAAACCCACAGACTTTTGGATAGTTGTCCAGATCTTTAACCATCCATGTTAACAAAGGCCACAGCATCAGAACACCTGCAGTTATAGACATCCTAACCTCTAAACAGTCTCTATCCAAAGCATTTTTCTAAAACTCGGAATCTGCACAGAAATACATCAATATTCAAACAAACATGCGGCCAGTGCGCCTTTAGCATGCACATTTCAAAACCATTGGCTTTAAAAAATTGGCCACCTAGAGAATGAAAAATGTCAGGAAAGAGCAATTTAGTTTTATAAGAAGTTTTGTTTTTGCAGGAAATCAAAAAGCAAACAGACGATCAGCTGATGAAACATCACATCTAAAATGTCAAAAAAGTAAGCATCTCATGTATGATTCAGTACAGAACAGATCCGCTTGTTCCTTACAGAAAACCGACATAGGCGCTGTAATGTAGGCCCTTTTAGAGGGAAATTGTTTCACACGACAGAGCAGCTGCGCTGCAGTCAAACACACTGATATACGAACATGTCTTACTCCATACGGAAACTTTCACAACTTCAGACTAGGGGCCTTTATTAATGCCTGAGAGAGTCGGCAGCATCTGTCTGCGTGTGTCTAAAGCTGTTACGTGCGGTCTTCTGTCTCCTCTCAATCAGTTTCTAAATGCGCTTCTCTCTGTTCTGATCAATCCAAAATTAGAGGTCTGAGAAATTTCAGTGGAGATGATCGAACCGTATCGAGTTGGCAGGCTGACAGGAATGATAAGTTCCACCTGATTGCATGAAACGCAGCGTCTGTGGTGCTTCATTTGCTCAAAATTAACGGTTTGTTCTCTCTTGGCTTGAGTAATGAAGTAAGAAATTTTCTAAATCCTCTTTAACTAGTGCTTTATTCCAAGAACCATTTAGAAGAGCACATAGTTTTCCTCTGGTGTTCATAATGAAACCAGTTTGACGAGGATATCATCCTGCTATTTAAACAAGGGTACACGTACTTAATGTCTTAATTATACCTCTAAACTAAGAGGTCACTAATATCGTTGATTTTTATTTATTTTATTAAATATTTAACTGTGCTATTTCTTTTATTTTTATTCTCAATTTTATTGTATGTATATGTTTGGCACACATCAAGCACTGTCTGTCTTATCTATAGCAATTTGTTTGGGATTTTATTGCAGAGCCCTGTTTGCAGTTGTCCGATCACTCAAAACATCATTGCAAGTGAAGAAGTCAAATATTTATTTCATAACCACGTAGATATGCAGAATGCACAGAAGAGAGATATCTTTTCATATACCGAGCCTTCAGGCACAGACTGGGACTTTTTCTGTGTACACTTATGAAATTTCAATGTTAAGTGTAAAGCAGATGGAAATTACACTCTGTTGCCCTTGAGAGACAAACGTGTGTGAGAGAGACACTTCTCCTAATCTGCATATGATAAAAGCTTTGGATGAAACAGTACTGACCTGAATCTCAACACCATAACCCAGATATACAGTCACCAGGCAGGTGCAATGCATGTGGGAATCAAATGAGACATCCAGAGGGATCTCTATATAACCCTCAGCTTCTGTGAAGTTCATATCGCAGTGAGCTTGAAAAAGAAAGACAAAAGTGAGAGAAAGAGCATCATTTTAAACAATCGCCCCTTTTACAGCTGTCTTCTGTTTGGTTGGTTGTGCAATAAATCCTTCATTAGCTCTGACGCTTGCCTCAAAGTAGAGACACGTCAAGCACATCAGTATCTGTCTACAGTATCTGTCTATCAATCTTTATCTCTATTTCCAAATCTCTTTCTCTATATATATAACCATCCGTATCGCTCTATCCATATCTATCTAACTATCTGTCCATATATATCCATTCATATTTATGCATCCATCCATCCATCTTTATCCATCTGTCCCTATATATCTATCCATCCATCCATTCATCCATATACATCCATCTATATCCATCCAACCATTCATCCATCATCTATATATACTGTATATATTCATCCATCCATCTGTCCATATATATCCATTCATCCATCTGCCCATATGCATCCATTCATCCATCCAAATATATCCATCCATCCATCCATCCATCCATCCATCCATCCATATACATCCATCCATCCATCTGTCCATATACTGTATATCCATCCATCCATCTGTCCATATATATCCATTCATCCATCTGTCCATATGCATCCATTCATCTATCCAAATATATCCATCCATCCATCCATTTACATCCATCCATCCATCTGTCCATATCCATCCATCAATATGCATCAATATATCCATCCATCCATATACATCCATCCATCCATCTGTCCATATCCATCCATCAATATGCATCAATATATCCATCCATCCGTCCATATACATCGATCCATCTGTCCATATGCATCCATCTATCCATCCATCTGTCCATATATATCCATTCATCCATCCAACCATTTTCATCCATCCATCCATCCATTCATTTGTCCGTATCCATCCATCCATCCATCTGTCCGTATCCATCCATCCATCCATATGCATCCATCTATCCATCCATCCGTCCATATAAATCCATCCATCCAGTTGTCCATATCCGTCCATATGCATCCATCCATCTATCCATCCATCCGTATATATCCATCCATCCGTCCATATGGATCCATCCATCTGTCCTTATACATAATCCATCCGTCCATATACATCCATCCATCCAGTTGTCCATATCCGTCCATATGCATCCATCTATCCATCCATTTGCCCATATGCATCCATCTATCTAACATCCATCCATATACATCCATCCATCTATCCATCCATTTGTCCATATAGATTCATCCATCCATCATAAATGTACCTGAATATGTCTCAGAGGAGTACCCTGATGTGGTTTTCCCTTCTGGCCTTTGTGGGTCTTTCCTAACTGAAGTTGACAGAGACAGCGGAGGCAAAGTAGTTTCCTGGTCAAAGGCTTTCCTCGTTGTTGTGATCGTGCTTGTAGGGGGAATGGTGGGATTTGTGAGAGGTTGAGAGGTGACTGCTATCTTCTCTGATGTTCTACCACGGCTTTTGCTGGGTCTTCTTTGTTCGACAGATGCTGCCGTGGTCATGGTCAATGTGGTCGCAAGGTCAGAGGAGATTGCTGAATCGTCCTGAGGCTCCAGAAGTGAATGTTCAGTGTTAGATGTAGAAGTAGAGACTGTTGGCACCGTGTGTGGTGCCTCTTTAAAAAACTGCTGATCTCCCTCGAAGCTCTTGGTCAGCAGAGCCGAGTGGAGTTTAAGCAGTCTTAGGTTGGGGAGGATCGGCACGGCATCTGTTGTGAGCTGCTGGATGTCAGTTGGTGGCTCCTGTTTACTGGTGAAAATGTCAAACTCTTTCTCTGAATCTGACTCTCCTCCTCTCCGAGTTTGTGTGGTTCCATCTTCTGCAAAAAAATCCAAACAGATTGAAAATTAGTATTAGACAAACTTAGCCTAGTCTAAGTCAGGGCTTTTTAAACTGGTCTCCACAGACCCCCAACTTCCCTTTTTGGAGATTAGTTAAAATATTTGTTTTTAGGGGTGTAACAATATATCGTGCCACAATATATCGCAATACAAATCTGCAACAATACGTATCATGGATAGTTCCCCAAAATAAAAATTACTGTGTGAGGAAAAAGTTTACAGAGTTTTATTATTATTAATCTCTCTTTATTGAACATGTTAAAAAAAGACAACAGCAAAAACTGAATAAAAATACAAAATAAAAATAAATAGTTAATCATCAACATAAAAAAAAAGATCATCTACAGATGGTCCAAACAACGATCATGTTCAAAGGGGGTAGGAAGAAGTTAAAATAACTTTTCTTGTCCTATCCCCACTTCAATAATATTTTAACTACTTAAACTAACTTACCTAAGGTTTACTTTACCTAAGGTTGAAAAAAAGAAAATCACTGTTCCAGCTCATATCCATCAAGGATTTTTTTTAAACATATATTTCAATTGCATTAAGTTTTTACATAATTTTAAATCATTGTTGCTACTGTGATTTAAAATTATGTAAAAACTTATTGCAATTGAAATATATGTTTAAAGTGTCAGTACTACATACTACAACTACTAGGCCTATATATAATGTTGATTATAATGCAGTGGGGGATATTTGTGGGTCCTGATAATGCCAAACGTCTGATGTTACCAGTAAAAAGTGTCTGACATTATTTTAAATATATCTTATGGTGTCACCATTGTCATTGGGTTATAAGCACCAATTCCAAGCCTATTCGTTTTAACCTACAATGTAATAGAAAATTTAACATTTTAATCAACAGTACATTTTTTGTTTATGTCTTAGAGTAGCGCAATAATATCGTATCATGAGTTCAGTATCGAATTGTGAAATGAGGGTATCGTTACACCCCTATTTTTTTTGTAGATTATTGTTTATATATATGAAGAGTTCAGATGCAAAAGCCTCTAAATGCCATTTGAAATGTTCTTCTTTAATGATGATTTTTGTCAAGCTTGTATATTTAAGTTCAGTGATTTCACTTAAATGGCAATGCTAATTACCTATTAATTGTTATTTAAGTGAAATTACTGAACTTAAATATACAGGTTTGACAAAACTCATCATTAAAGAAGAAAATTTCAAATGGCATTTAGAGGCTTTTGCATCTGAACTCTTCATATATATATATATATAGTGCTTATTCTCCAATTATTTTAGGATGACAGCTGAATGCTTGATGCTCTTCAGATGCTTTATAAGTAATTGTACATACATTTGTAACTCCATTTGAATGTTCTATTTTTGAGCATATTAAGGCAATGCTTCTGTGACACAAGAGGTTCAATATTACTGTGATCCTCAGCACTGAAGAACAGCAGCATCTTTCAAGGAAAAGAAAGTGTAAGGCAATTACAGAACATCTTTCATCTCAAGATTAACATACCTCAATAGACAGAAGAGCTCTCTCTCAATAGAGAGAGAGAGAGAGCTGTATAATGACAGCCAGCACTTCAGGCCTAAAAATCTCAACAAATGTTTATGATCAGAAACAAACTGTAATCAGAAGCACAGTCCTCATTCGCCACTGAGAGGAAGTGAGTCATTTAAAGTCATTCAGACACAGAGATTCTTAAAAGCATGTCTAATAAAAAGATATAAAGGCCCAGTTTGATCAAAAACAGTCATTATGGGAATGTCAGGGACGGTTGTTGATCGATCTTTATGAATCATGCCATTCAAACCGCATGTGCTCCCAAAATTTTGGCATGATTGTTAAAAAAAGAAAGCAAAAAATTAAATAAATGACCTTTATTAAGATCATCGAGTCTAAATGGAGACCTATTTTCTGTGTAATATGAAAGTTGGTTATTATCAAAATGTCAAATTTGTTATTTTCCGTACATTGAAAATGCTTAGTAATCACTGGCTGGAAAGTCTATTAGTATTAATTTTTAAATATATTAGAGTTGTCACACTTTTTTGCCATCGAATATTTCTCAGGCTATAGAGGTTTATTGTTTAAAGTCAATTTCTGTATATAGGAACGTGCCTTGAAGTCTTGGCTACAAAAAAGAAGCAGCTATTGAGCATCACTGCAAATGGCATCCTTGTCTTGTTGAGATATTTATAATATTTCAGGTGTGAAGGAAATCCTTTTGTGCTGAAAACAACATCTGGAGTTGTGTTTTATCTGTCAAGAAGTGCTTCCATTATTGAGATGTGTGAGGGAAACGTTGCACTGAACGGCTGTCAGCTCATCTGTCTCTTATAATCATTCCTACTGGATTACAGAAACTCTCCACTGGGACGTTAATGATGTCTGGCTTGAGGGAAATTCAAACACATGTACAGTCTTCCTCTTAATACAAACACGCAAGAACCCTAATACCCCGATTCAGATTCTTATAATTGTGTTTTCACAACGCAGTTTTCAACTTAAAACTGCAAACACAAACTTTTCAAAATGGGTTTCAAAATACAAGTTTTCGAAAACTATACTATTATAGTCTCAAATTTGTGAAAACTGTAACGTCATGCGCGTTTATAACGTGTTCATTCAGTAGCACTTTATTTTACAGTCCTGTTCCCCATGTATAGTATGTACTAGTTACAATAACTGGGTAATAACTACAGTAGG
This sequence comes from Pimephales promelas, assembly GCF_988280905.1. Taxonomy (NCBI): domain Eukaryota; kingdom Metazoa; phylum Chordata; class Actinopteri; order Cypriniformes; family Leuciscidae; genus Pimephales; species Pimephales promelas. Next base: position 1,534,319 of record NC_142791.1, on the reverse strand, counting down.
TACTTCTAAACCTAACCTTGACCCTATTACCTTATACTAACCAGTATTTTCTTAGGTAAGTGCACTGTAACAGACTGTAAAATAAAGTGCAGCCGTTCAATCTATAGGCGTGTAGTGTTTCTTTACAGTGACATTGTCAACTACTGGCCTGGCATTCATAATACAGTGTTTTTAATCATTCTCGTGAATCCATGTGAATGGGTATAGTTTTGACAACGTTGTCATATGTACTAGAGCCAGACCGATATATCGGCCGATATTAGGCATTTTCCATAATATCGGTCTCGGCAGTTATAATGGCCGATAAATTAATAATTAAAAAATAAAATAAAAACGGACGAAACACGCTTCAATCATCTCTCCTTGGCCTGTTATATTGAAAATGTATGTTTTACAACTTGCAGTATGACGTTATCTATTGCTAAATTATGGCTCATCATAGACTAGCTAACCACAAAGCTATAGCTAACGCCACTATCATCAGTGGAAGACCGCTAACGTTAACATTAATGAGCTTGGAAACCACAATGAACTTTTTCTGCCTAAATAAAGTAATGATTACTGTATTTATAACTAGCATATCTTACAGTCCCTGCATTGTAAAATGTAAGTTATACTTGCGAGGAGTGAACATTTAGACATAGAGAAAAGGTATCAAACGTATCTTGTGCAGAAAAGTTAGCTTTTCTTTTACACGTCATGTGTGAAATCCAACAATATTTAATTAAAAAAATAAATATCGGCCGATATATCGGATTTTAAAACCCAAAAATATTTGTATCGGTATCGGCCTTCAAAATCCTTTATCGGTCGGGCTCTAATATGTACACAAACACAAAGACTTTTCCGTTTTTAATACATCATTGTCATGTAAACATACCCTTAAAGAGAAAGTTCGCCTAAAAATGTGACCCAAATTTTTAACCCTAGCTCTCAAATCTCAAAATCCTCTTTTTTTATGTACCACATGAAGAAAGAAAATCAGGTGGGGTTTGAAACAACATGAATGAACGTGACAATAATCGCTATTTATTTTCTAGAATCTCCTATATCTCATGAACGGCTTCAAAACAAAGTCCTAAGCAGATTGTGAACCCCAGAAGAGCAGATACCTCTGAGACCTCCTGTTATCTCTGCATTCAGACAGCATGAGATCACGAGTGTATGTTTTACTCCCTAATTGGGGAACTAGATGACAGTGTGTTCTAACAGGATATCGCTTGGAGACACAATGAAGAAGACAGTAAGAGATAACAAGGAACATCAGTGACACAGGATTTATAGACGGCTTCTGAAGACCAGCTCACAGTTAAACTCTCTTTATTATTGAATGTAATAGTGAAAATTGGTGGAAAGCTGACTTTAGAGAATCAGTTGTGGATTGTAATAATTTTGTTGGTGGAAAATGTTGTTAGAGGCCAGAAGCGGAAATCTCCATTGGGCGCATCTTGCATGTTTCTTTGTCTTATTGGTTTCTGTACTTGTTTAAATCTTTATCTGTTATTACAAACCAAGTCCAGCCGAAAATCAGCCCGCTTAAAGTAACTACGACTAGTAAACCTGTTTAGGCTTTAACCAGGTTTATTCTGAAGTTAACACCACCGCCAATCCTTATTGATAGCGATTAAAGTCATGAAATATAACAAGCGTTGTTATCTTTAACTAAAAATGAAGAGTTCAGATGCAAAAGCCTCTAAGTGCCATTTGAAATTTTCTTCTAGAATGATCATTTTTATCAAGCTTGTATATTTAAGTTCAGTGATTTCACTTAAATTGCAATGATAATTACCTATTAATTGTTATTTAAGTGAAATTACTGAACTTAAATATACAAGTTTGATAAAAATCATCATTAAAGAAGAAAATTTCAAATGGCATTTAGAGGCTTTTGCATCTGAACTCTTCAAATATTGTATATTTTATAAAAAAAAAAGTGCCTTCACAACTAACTGAAAATTAAAGCTATATAGAAATATTCAAAACAATAAAAACTAAACTATAAAAATGATATAAAAGCACAACAAAACAAAACTGTAAATGTAAACATAAACACATATTTTATTGTGTTCTCTGAGAACATCCCAAAAATAAATCTGGCCCTTTACAGGCCAAATTCATCATTTAATCCTCAAATCACTTTCCTAATATTATGAACACGTGTTAAAATAGCTGTAAATCAAGCACTGACCTCACAATCTCTCTCCTATTAAGAACACACAGGGCACATGTCACTCCAGAGTGAATCCCATTTATCAAGATGACACTTTCTGTAATGGAAGTGTGATCAGATCATCCCAGTGGCAATCGCAAAGCCACAATATCAGACCATCCAGTCTGATTAAATAAGAGGCTTTAGACTAATCCCAGTGCGTTTCTTCAAATAAATACAGGCACAATATACCCAATAAAGTGACCTTCTCCTCAAGATGATACATTTGATGATCTATTTTAAATAACCCCCTCCCCTAAAAGGCACTTTTCACAAAAACAAATCTGCTTCACATGTCAATCAAGCGTTTTTTTTCCTGTTTTGCCATAAGCCTAAAGTCATGCTATGCTACTCTCTGAAGTGTCCAGCTCGTTTTTTCCTCATAGAGAGCGGTGAGGTGTTTAAATAGTCTGAAATTGGTTTTATCCACTTTGGCAGGCAAGTGTCAGAGTGCAGCATGCTGCGAGTCAACATGTCTAAAAACATAAACGTGGAAAACAAAAGGTGCCCTATACCTGCCCGACGGACCAACGCAATATTAGAGCCGACACTGATGGATGAAACTCTTGGTTCTTAAAAGATGGAGAATGTTTGTGATTTGTTTTAGTCCCAGGATACGGACAGTGACCCTGAGATTTGAAATGGACCTTTACAGATGAGAAATCATGCAGTTATTCCTATCTCCACTCTTTCATCAGACCTTAGTGCACCTTTAACTAAACTATCTAAACGATCTCAGCCGTAGCAGTTTCTGAATGAATTCTGTTCCTAATTTGTTTAATAAAACTCACACAAGCTCACCAGCACCTTCCTTTTACAGTTGGGAGTAATATCGAATGCATTTTTTAATTTTTAGAAGTCTTATCAAAATGAACGAGTCATTTGGTTCATTCAACAAATGAAATGCCTCAAAAAAAGATTCGTTAATTTTGATGAACGAGTTCGAACAGGAGAGTCACGATTCACGAATGCGCATCACAGAACAGAGCAAGGCGAGCATTTGAGCTTATAAAACTTAAACTTTTGTATTTATTTTTGAAATGGCCGATCGTTTCGCTTGATAAGACCCTTATAAATCGTCTGGTGTCGTTTAAAGCCCTTTAAAGCTGCACTGAAACTCTCATTTGGACCTTAAACCCCATTGGACCCCATTTGGACCCCATTGAAGTCCATTATATGGAGAAAAATCCTGGAATGTTTTCATCAAAAACCTTAATTTCTTTTCGACTGAAGAAAGAAAGACATGGACATCTTGGATGACACGGGGGTGAGAAAATTATCAGCAAAATTTTTTAAAAGTGAACTACTCCTTTAAGTGTGCAATTTAATGAGATGTGACAATGTTTAAAACATTCATTGCTGCTTACTGCATACAGTTTCACTATTAAAAAGACACACTCACACACACAGTCGTAACTATCTCTAAGCGGGGTACGTGGTTGCTTAGGGGCCCAGACCAATCAGGGGTCCGCGTGACTGAATGATATTGATTGACAGCCGGGGTCCCCTATCGCATTTTACTACTTCGCATTTTACTTTATCGCAAATTTATTCGAATAAATAATGACAACAACATATTTTACTGATCATTAAATACATGTTTGAAACAAACAATAATGAATTTTGTGTAATTTGTCTCGAACTGGGACTGGGGAATCCCCGGATTGCATGGAAAACAGTAAAAACGTTGAACTTGAGACGCATTTCAAAAGCGAAAACTAAAAGAGGAATTAATGAGTAAATCACCCCTGCGAGACGTCGATACTCAGAATTTTTGGTACTAAATCGATTCTGAAAAAGATGGTACATCCTTAACTTGTGTAGGTGTTAGTGAACAGCATGCATAATTTACTGAGCTCATATATTAGCAGCTCTTCTCTGACATACAGTTTAGCTGGGCGGAAAAAAAGTGTTGTTAAACCTGAAAGCTCATGATTTAATTGTTGGCAGCTTGTGGAATGTATTAAAGCGTGGACGTTCAGACAGCTTTCCTCCCACATGGAGAAGAGGTCACTGCATTTCTGTCTGGCTGAAACCTGTTAAAAAATGGGCTGTTTTCTGGACCTGAAATTGAAGGCTGATAAAATCATGTTCGTTAATAATATTGTCTCACATACAGCATACTGCGGTACTCTGTACTACATCAGAAGATGAATGACACTTGTCAAAGGAAACTGAAAAATCACAACAATCATTCATATATGAAATATGAAATACAGACGTTCAGCTAATTGCAATGAACAAATCAAACAGAAGTAATTGAAATAGCTAAATACAACAAATGTTTCAAGTGAACTGAACCCAAATTCGACTGAAAATGCAACTTTTAACCCCTTAACGCCCACTGTCACAAATATGCTACAAACCGTTTGACTCAGTCAACCAGCCGAGATAAGGTCTGCATTCCCCCAATGTCGGTTAGTGCATATTCGCTACGGACCTAGGACCTTCGACAAGCACTTGTTTCTAGTGGGACCGCAAAGTGACGGATTTTAACAGTTATTTCCTGTTTTTGCACGAGGATTACTCCGGTCAGGAACATTTGCAACATCCCAAATTGACCATTATGCCCGCTGTTGCAGATTTGCAACATACCAAATTGACCATTATGCCCGCTGTTGCAGATTTGCAACATACCAAATTGACCATTATGCCCGCTGTTGCAGATTTGCAACATACCAAATTGACCATTATGCCCGCTGTTGCAGATTTGCAACATACCAAATTGACCATTATGCCCGCTGTTGCAGTTTTGCAACATACCAAATCGACCCCAAATTGACCATTATGCCCGCTGTTGCAGATTTGCACCATCCCAAATTGACCATTATGCCCGCTGTTGCAGATTTGCAACATCCCAAATTGACCATTATGCCCGCTGTTGCAGATTTGCACCATCCCAAATTGACCATTATGCCCGCTGTTGCAGATTTGCACCATCCCAAATTGACCATTATGCCCGCTGTTGCAGATTTGCAACATACCAAATTGACCATTATGTCCGCTGTTGCAGTTTTGCAACATACCAAATCGACCCCAAATTGACCATTATGCCCGCTGTTGCAGATTTGCACCATCCCAAATTGACCATTATGCCCGCTGTTGCAGTTTTGCAACATACCAAATCGACCCCAAATTGACCATTATGCCCGCTGTTGCAGATTTGCAACATACCAAATTGACCATTATGCCCGCTGTTGCAGTTTTGCAACATACCAAATCGACCCCAAATTGACCATTATGCCCGCTGTTGCAGATTTGCAGCATCCCAAATTGACCATTATGCCCGCTGTTGCAGATTTGCACCATCCCAAATTGACCATTATGCCCGCTGTTGCAGATTTGCAACATCCCAAATTGACCATTATGCCCGCTGTTGCAGATTTGCAACATACCAAATTGACCATTATGCCCGCTGTTGCAGTTTTGCAACATACCAAATCGACCCCAAATTGACCATTATGCCCGCTGTTGCAGATTTGCACCATCCCAAATTGACCATTATGCCCGCTGTTGCAGTTTTGCAACATACCAAATCGACCCCAAATTGACCATTATGCCCGCTGTTGCAGATTTGCAACATACCAAATTGACCATTATGCCCGCTGTTGCAGTTTTGCAACATACCAAATCGACCCCAAATTGACCATTATGCCCGCTGTTGCAGATTTGCAGCATCCCAAATTGACCATTATGCCCGCTGTTGCAGATTTGCACCATCCCAAATTGACCATTATGCCCGCTGTTGCAGATTTGCAATATCCCAAATTGACCATTATGCCCGCTGTTGCAGATTTGCAACATACCAAATTGACCATTATGCCCGCTGTTGCAGTTTTGCAACATACCAAATCGACCCCAAATTGACCATTATGCCCGCTGTTGCAGATTTGCAGCATCCCAAATTGACCATTATGCCCGCTGTTGCAGATTTGCACCATCCCAAATTGACCATTATGCCCGCTGTTGCAGATTTGCAACATCCCAAATTGACCATTATGCCCGCTGTTGCAGATTTGCAACATACCAAATTGACCATTATGCCCGCTGTTGCAGTTTTGCAACATACCAAATCGACCCCAAATTGACCATTATGCCCGCTGTTGCAGTTTTGCAACATACCAAATCGACCCCAAATTGACCATTATGCCCGCTGTTGCAGTTTTGCAACATACCAAATCGACCCCAAATTGACCATTATGCCCGCTGTTGCAGTTTTGCAACATACCAAATCGACCCCAAATTGACCATTATGCCCGCTGTTGCAGATTTGCAGCATCCCAAATTGACCATTATGCCCGCTGTTGCAGATTTGCACCATCCCAAATTGACCATTATGCCCGCTGTTGCAGATTTGCAACATCCCAAATTGACCATTATGCCCGCTGTTGCAGATTTGCAACATACCAAATTGACCATTATGCCCGCTGTTGCAGTTTTGCAACATACCAAATCGACCCCAAATTGACCATTATGCCCGCTGTTGCAGTTTTGCAACATACCAAATCGACCCCAAATTGACCATTATGCCCGCTGTTGCAGTTTTGCAACATACCAAATCGACCCCAAATTGACCATTATGCTCGCTGTTGCAGATTTGCAACATACCAAAATTTCAATTTATTTGTTGTGCAAAAGTGAAATTGATAATCTCAACATTATTTACCATCTACTTAAAGGCAAAAACACACATAAAACATTTTTTTATATGCAGCTATATAAATTCAGGCGTTAAGGGGTTAATAAATTTTGCAGTCTCAAAAATGGTCTATCCCTTCATGGCAAGCATCTTTAGTACTTTGCTGTTATGACCTGCTGCAAATTAGATGTATAACCTGGCAGCGTAGCCCATTCTTCATGAGCAATGGCCTCCAGTTCAGCAATTTTCTTGAAATCCCGCCTTCTTCAAATCCCAGCAGAGATTTCCTATGGGGTTCAAGTCAGGTGACGGCTATGGCCACTGTACAATCTACCAGGACTTCCTCTGCAACCGAGGCTTGTGGAATTTGAGGTATACTTGTGATCATTGAGGCCCTCAACCTCGTCCTACTCCCCAAAATGATATCTTCTTTTTACTTTTTGGTCCTTTCTTTTGACTCAGCCCTATTTCTAAGGCCCCGTTCACACTGCAAGTCTTAATGCTCAATTCTGATTTTTTGCTCAGATCCGATTTTTGGTTTTGGCTGTTCACATTACCTTTTAAAATGTGACCTATATCTGATTCCAATGTGAACTGTTTGCACGTTTCAGACTAACCCACATGCGCAAAAGAACAACAATGACATACGCACTTTACGCAGCACAGGGTTGCACTAATGTTCGTGTGGTTATGGAGGAAGTAAGCATTTACGCTTTTATTTCTAAATGTCTATGTAATGGAAGCTGTAAAATTAATGAGCAGGTGATGATGAGGAGAAGAATGAAGAGAAAGAAAGCAAAATTGGCTATTTATTAATTAGCCCATATATTAATTAGGACTACCACCACACTCTCCCTCCATTGACTCGCTCCATCACTGTTCTCCATATGTATTCAAGTTTTTAATGTTACTGTCTGTGTCTGTTGTGTCTAGTGCTTATACTCGCTGGCGCATAATTGTGTCAAATGTAGATGTCAGAGTCGCATTAAATCCGCCTTGGTTGTTCACACTGCGGACACAGATCTGTATCTGATTCAGGACTGAATGTGATCTAAATCTAATTTAAAAAGATCAGATCTGGGCTAGATTTGAGTGTTCACACTATCTCTGAAGAAGTCTGACCTGGTCACTTGACCCCAAAAAAATCAGATTTGGGCCACTTTTGTCTGCAGTGTGAACGGGGCCTAATGCCGAGTTCAGACTGCATGATTTTAGCCACGATTTTGGCTCGCCGACAGGTTTTGAGAAATCGCCGACAAATGCCCGAAATCACAGGCAAATCGGCGCTCGTTCACGCGAGTGACAATCACGCAGTGTGAATGAACAAAGACGCGAACTGAGAGAATCACCGACGAGTCGCCGACGCCCGTGAGATATTTGGCATGCTAAATATCTGGACCTGTCGGCGATTCAAAATCCTGCTGTGTGAAAAGTGTTTTGACTGAAAACTACATCGGCGATCACCGGCAGCCAGTGAGAGAGCAAGATACAGAGCAGCAGGGAGTTCGGGGAGGAGTTATAGATCACATATCAACATGATATGGCATTGTTTCAACAAAAAAAGCTTCTTCTCGGTCTATTTGGACACAATAAATGGAAGAAAAATTAGTAGAAATTTGGCAGGAGCACTCGTGTCTGTTTCACCAGCTGTACCACAACCGGGTCGAAAAAAAAAGTCTCACGTGAGAACTCCGGTCTTGCACGTGTGGTGTCGCGCGTTGTTTCCTTTTCATATCTCACGCGTGTTTGTTGTGAAATTTGCGTGCAGCGTGCTAGACAGAGTCTGTCGGCGATTTTTCTAAAGTCATGCAGTGTGAAACCTTCTGTCGCCGATCCATCGTCCAGTGTGAACACAGCAGCGACTGAATGCTGGCCAAGATAGTCATGCAGTGTGAAAAGAGCAGCGACCTGACTACTTTGAAAATCGTGCAGTCTGAAAGAGCCATAACATGCAGTCAAACGAGGCACTCAATAAACCTAGCCAGTTCTAGCTCAGGCACACCTGGTGCAACTCATGAAGCTCTTGATTAGTTGCATCAAGTGTGCCTGTTTTCCAGATTTGTGCTGTTGTGAGGGGCTTGAATAATTGTGAGATTGAAAGTTGAATTTTAGGAAACCACTCGAAACAGTTGTTGTGTTGAGCTGTTTGATTTGTTCACAGCAAACAGCTGAAAGTCTGTACATTTTGCCAATAAACCTGATTTGCAATGGGGTTTTTGAATACAACTGTGTATATATACTGGGTATATTTCTTCTCCTTTGTTTATTATGTTGTCTCGTTTGAAGACATTACAGACCATTCCAACTTCTACAAATATCCCTTGCTGATTGTGTATAATCCGTCAACACTAGGACCCTGAGGACTGGAACATAGGGCTGCAGACAACAAACAACTCATTTCATCAAAGAGATAAACAACAAAACCCTTTCCTCTCTTCTAAGGCATCGCTGCTCTCTCAGGATTTCATCTAAGCAGAGTTTGAATTAAGCGTTGCATCCGTTCAAATCAAATCTAGTCCTATGATTAGTACAGCATCACTGCATGTACGATATCAAAAGGAAATTCACCGAGATGAAAAGCTCTGTGTTTTCAACAGCACCAGACTCCTGCAGGTTTATTGAGGCTGAGACTTTCCCATGACATTTTGCTCAGGAGGAGGGAGGGATTTCTTACATGCCCAAGAAAATAATAATGATATTTTTTGGCCATCCACCTCCAGAGGAATGCTGTAAATGCAGAGGAACGTCGTTATACGATCAAAAATAGTCCGCACACTCTAAATAATGGATGGTTTTTTTTATTCACCTCTCCCTTTTTGAATCTCTCTCCCCATTTACCGTTCTCTCTTTTTGTCCTCTGTTGTGAACTTTTTCTTCTAAAGTGTAGGAAACTCAGAAGCGAAGACCAGGAGACTCGGGTGTATCTTTTAAGCAGGGTTCTTTATTCCTGTTGCATTGCTGTAGTCTGCTTCGTCCAGTCTGCCTAATGCCGAGTTCAGCCTGCACGATTTTAGCCACGGTTTTGGCTCACCGACAGGTTTTGAGAAATCGCTGACAAATGCCTGAAATCACAGGCAAATCGGTGCGTGAACGAGCACCGATCATCGTGAAAGCCAAGCATCGCGAAAGACGCGATCTGAGAGAATCGAGATATTTGGCATGCTAAATATCTGGACCTGTGGGCAATTCAAAATCCTGCTGTGTGAAAAGTGTTCTGACCAAGCGTGCCGCACAAGCCCTCAAAAGTGAAGCCAAAACGTCTCGATCGCCCCCCTGTGACCGGACCTAGTATAGGTCATGTTATTCAATGGGACGCGAGACCAACTAAACAATTAAATTACACTTCACGTATCCTTTTTCCAAAGATAGTTTCTGTCATTTACTGTAGTTTCTATCACGTTGATGTAATTTCAAGTGTTCGTTTTTAAAATAAGTTTGTTTTTAGTTAGTTATGTGATGATAAAATAACGGTGCTCTGACATCATGATTGACAGCTGTGATTGACAGGTTCTCTGTGCGAGGTAGTCACTGAAGCACCAGCGGACTTTTTTTAATAATGTTGATTATGTGGTTAGTAGTTGTATTTACCTTATTTTAACGAGGTTTTGCAATCAGCAGACATCATTGGAGAAGAACGAAGCAGACAGAGGACACTTAATGAAAGTGCGGGGCGTGTGCTTGGGTTTGATTCAGCGAGAGTGAGGGCGCGGCCTTGATTTCACGGCTTTACTTCCTGCTCACGACTGGTCCCGAAAACACGCAAGTACGCAGACTCAAGTTCCAACATGTCAGCGTCATATCGCGATTTTTACAGTCTATGGTTCTGACTGGAAACTACATCGGCGATTACCGACAGCCAATGAGAGAGCAAGATACAGAGCAGCGGTAAAAATCGTTGAAAAAGTTTGATGACTTTGCCCCAAAATAAGGTTTAAAAGGTCTTTCTCCCCACAGGTTATACGTTTACTACACATGTGCAAGGATTCTCGTCTCCGCTGTCGCAAACATCAACTGTGCGCATGCGTCAGTGGAACCAGACGATAGGCTTAAATGTTTCCCGGCTTGACTGTTAAAAGCAGACGGTTGGCTATCCAGTGGGAGGGGCGGGGCATGTGCATACAACCGCCATCTTTGGCGTTACGGGTTTTCCCTATATAGTTGTATTGAGGATTGAGCAAGTGGCATGTCTGTATATAAATAGTCTCTGGCATAACCCAGTTGTCAACATCTGTCGCCATGGTTACTATGGCAGTACGAGCGGAAACCGAGGGTAACGCGGATATGACGTCATTGCCTGGCGACTGCTCACACGCCCCGTTTCTTTGGTTAAAATCACAATTTTCTCACGATTTACAAATAGTTGGAAACATTTGGAATATTTTAAGTAATCAACTAAAAAAAATATATAACACTGGCCTGGTGGTTTTTGGGTATTTTACTGCAAAAATCCTACATATTGTACCTTTAAGAATAGAAGAAATAATTTTACGGATCTGAAAAATGTTGTTATACAGCATTATACATTCATACTCATGCAAAAGTGTAAATGCATGCCAAGTATTATTATTAGTTATATGTTGAATTTATGTTTTTTTAAAAGGACATATCTTGTCCATTGCTGTGAATTTTGCATGCTCTGCACCCCAGGGACATTATAATATAAACAGCTCATGTGGAGCTTAAAAAATGTGAAAATTACTCTAAAATAAATTCTAGGTTTCATGTGATCAGTGCTGTCTGTACAAGTGGAAAGAAGAGTTAGACAGAAGATCTTTATTTATCTTTCTAACACAGAGAAGTATGAGCGAATATACTCAGAGGATTGTGAAATGAAATCTCCCCGGCAGTCTCACTGTAAGACTCTTTCATTCTGCACCAAACTCTTCAGAAAACACTTGATCAAAGTGACAGCAGAGCGAGAGAAAGAGAAAGCATAATTCATGCTATTTGAAAGAACAAAGGCCTGCGAGAAAATGACAGCTTGACAGAAAAAAGAGAAGAGACAACAACACGAGGCATAAAGCAAACAAACAGAGCTAAAGTAAACACACGTTGGTTGATCTGTGCTCTCACATATGCCTTTTTTATTTCTTACATTTCTTGGAGTAAATTATCGTGCAGTCTATGGAGAGAGTAAGTAAGGAGAGATGGATACAGTGAAAATGAACAGTCTTGATAACCAGAGAGATGAAAAAAAAAATACCATGGAAGTCAATGATACTGTCAACTATCTGGTTACTGACATTTTTTTTTTCAAATATATTCAATGGAGATGAAAAGCCAAAGTTAAATGCTGGACTGCACTGTTTTATTCTGTCTGCTTCTCCTGATAGACGTCTGTGATTGACAGGCAGGTTTTATTGCAAAGGAAAGGTCAAGGTTGCTAAAAACTTCGCGAGAGGGGCTGATTAGAAGAAACCTTTGCACAATATTTGCCCGTCTCCCATCAACCTGGAGCGTAAAATCAAGAAAAAAAATTCTGCTTAAAAAGATGTAAATACAAGCCTATATTGGGAATAGGCTAATATTATTAATATGAGTTGAGTTTTGATACTGTGACGTTTGTGTATCCTGACATTGTTAAGCACTTTGGTCAACTGTGGTTGTTTTTAAATGTGCTATACAAATACATTTGAACTTAGTTATATTTATATAATTAATTATCTCATTATTATATTTTATACATTAAATATACATTTCGAATGAACGAATGTTCTGCTCATTATGGGTCAGGTTTTGCTTCGATGGGAAAATAGCTTAATAAATATACATAGAAACTAATGTCTTAATGAAAATGTTCAAATGCAATATGGTTTCTGTAAGCTAGCTTGTTTGTCCGTGTATTTAAGCCCTGTGTTTTAGTTCAGTCCTTGTGAGTTGTTCTGTTCCCGAGTCTTGAGTCTTTGTATAGTTTGAGTGTATTTAAATAAATGTGGATCCTGCTTCAAGCTCACCATGTAACAATTAGATTAGTATAAAAACAATAGAAGTAAATAATCCCTGCATGGCTTCACCATTATTTTAAGGTACATTAGGGTTGGAGATATAGAATGAATGTGAATGTATATCCTACCTTAATGTTTCAACTGGTTCTAAAAAAACAATAAAATAGGGAGCAAAATGATTTTGAAAAGACCCTAAAATCTTCATGCGTTACTAAAGAAACCAAAAGAATATCTCAATGCTGCAATCAAAAATCTGAGTGATTCATATACATTTTATATTCTCTGCAAACAATTTAATTTATTTATCTGAGACAGCAAGTCATGGATTGAGAGGAAGAGAGAGAAAGATGTGATGCTGATGGTGTAGACTGTGTTCCCCTTGTGTCTTGTTAACTTCTCAAGTTTTGCACGGATTATTTCCAAGCTCCCGCTGGGTGCCGCTTCTCCAGCAAATTACAATGGAAAAAAACTTTTAGATGCGTCCCACTGGATATTTTCAATTTATGCAATGAATGATGAGTAATGAATATACAGGTTTTCCCGGGCTGTCTGTCTAGGTCAACACAGAAGACTTTTTAAGTGTATGAAACTGGAAAAACACACAGACACAGGGGCAAAAGAGCAGACGTGCGCCGTATGAAACCGACTTCTTACACCATGGATTGTTTCACAAGCAACCACAGAATATTTCTCTGACTTAATATGCATGTAGCACACAGAAAGTACATTTCATAACACTCGCTGAACGTGGAAAAATCGAGAATAATTTGTTTCAAGGTCAGATGGATTCAAAGTGAAATAAAGATGCTTTCAAGCATGAAAAACACTTGTTCAGCTCACGAGTACTGTGAAAAACAGAAGCAAGCAAGTTGATTTGGCCTTGTTTTTTAAGATACTGTTCTTGCACTTTCCTCTGAAAACAAATGGAAGCTATTAGCTTTTTGTAAAAAAGAAAATATTTTTAGTTAAGTTTTTGCAAAATACTGTGTACATAAAATACAGATACAAACAAAATCACACTCTAGCATGGTTTCAAAGTTACATAGCATCCCAAAAAGTTAGGTCGCATAATTATCCTGCCTTCTAAGAAACCTTCTTTAGTACTTCATTGTAGTCTTATGTAATTCTACAGGATTTCCCGGAGACGTGTGTGTCGTTTTCTTTAACCGTCCACCTGGAAACCAGACTGATCTCATGAAATGGCCAATTTTTATTTACATTTTTGGCGTGCTATCCACACGCGTGTTTATGAACGCCGTTGACTTAACGTTACATTACTGTATATATATAAATCTATTACCTAACCCAACCCCATCCCTAAACCTACCTGGGGACTGGGGAAGGTCATACATTTATATATATATATATATATATATATATATATATATACTGTATATATATATATATACAGTAATGTAACGCTAATACTGAGGTTAATAGCATTTATGAGACTTCCACCATCCTAGGAAAAAAAATATCGCTCCCCAGATGTAGATCTACATTTTGCTTCGTTTCGCTCGGACATTTAACGGCGTAGACACACGGATAGCTCAAAACGCGTATAGATAACACGCCACTTGACTTGAAAGTGGCGTGAATGTTTACGCAAAAGTCATGATGTCATATGATGTCATAAGCCAAACCCCCTTATGGAAGAAGCAAACCTTTTCCAACTGTAAATTTACAACTCTTAAATTAGCATAAAAAAATAATCAAATCTCCCTCTAAATATATATATATATATATATATATATATATATATATATATTACAATTAATTTTAGCGTTTACTCTCTTTCGAGTGACATGGGCAAAGCATGCTGGGAAATAGAAATCCCAGCCCAAGTTTGTCTAATTAAAATAAATAATTTCATATATCTCAAAACAATCAAACAGTTCAGTTTACTTAAAATATATCAGTTCTGTGAACTTGAAAGAAAAAGAAAGTGCTACACTCTAAAAATTCTGGGTTGTTTTAACCCAAATTTGGTTCAAATATGGACAAACCCAAATGTTGGTTTAAAAATGTACAGTTGAAAGTGAAAGTTGAAGTTGGGTTAAAAATTTTAATTACGTTTTTAACCCAATATTTGGTTTTGTCCATATTTTACCCAAGTGTGAGTTAAAACAACCCAGCATTGTTTAAAATGCTGGGTTGTTTTAACCTCACTTTGGGTCAAATATGGACAAAACTCAAACGTTGGGTTAAAAATTTAATTTAAAAATTTTAACCCAATGGTTGGGTTTGTCCATATTTGACCCAAAGTTGGGTTGAAACAACCACGCAATTTTTTAGAGTGTAAATACTCATAAAAGTTCATTTGACTGAACTAATTAGTTTAATTTAATTTTGTCCTACTGAAACCAATTAATTATTTTGAGCATTAGGGTTTACAGTGATGTCCAACAATTTTACATACCGGTCTGTTTCTGCAAGGACGTCAACGTTACATTTTCACGCCCCTAAACGTGACGTGAACGCAAACTGTGATTGGTTGCTTTACGTGTCAGTCAGGCGGTCCTTGGGCAATGAAAGCAGGTCTTTAGTGTGAGAACCCCAGCTATGATTGACTGTGGCTCCGACCTGTTCTCTAATCAGCTTCTCTTGTGTGGATAATCAGTCAGGGCTAGTGTGAACAGACCCAGGACCGCAGTCATGATGCATTAACCTACACCTCTAATGACCAATTCACACTCTGACAGAGCAGACCAGGCACCACTTTAACTATTTGATCTCATTTGTGTTCATGCAAGATGAATGAACTGTGCGAACACTAATAGAGTTGTCTTCCATACCACTGGCCTTGTTTCATGTGGGTTTACTGGATTTAAGGTTTGCTCGCATCAAGAGCTACTGTAAATGAAAACGTACAGTGAATAGCAAAGCAAAAAGTACTTTCATAAACTAAAAAATGTGCCATGAGTATTTAACTAGTAAACTATCATTGTAGTATTTGCAGTACAAATTAACTAAACTACTTGTACTCAAAGTTTACTGCGGTTATCTTTAAATGGACCCAAACAAAATAAATGAATACAAAATTGTAAAAAAAAATGTTAGAATGTAATTAATTAAATGAGTCATACATATTTAAATGCCAAAAAAGCAGAGCTGGTGAGAGGGCTTTTTGTGCTGACATACATACTCACACATATAGAAAATATGCAGATCACAACAAAAGCACGGCTGCTTTTAATTACTAAACAGCCTCGTGTTCTTCCGTTTTAATTAGAGATGTCAAGAACGCAACAACTTCACAGAGATCATTCTGACAAAGTTCTTAAAAAAAAACAAGCATCTCTTTCATGAAGAAAGCAATCAGAATGGACCATTTTTAACCTTCTAAAAAATATACCCTTAGTGTTAGTGTCGGTGTTCTGCATTCTGAAACCATCCGGATCCTAAATAATGAAATGTCACACATAACAAGAGAGGGATTAGGAGGCCAATGGACTTGTGGCATTTTAAAAGTCAAAAAGTCAACTTGTAATCTTCCGCTTAAATATACCAATTTTATGGTTGTGTGGCTGGCACGTAAAGAGCGCTTTCAAGAGGATCAGCAAGTATTGATGCCTAAGAAGTCGATGTCGCCGCCCTTTAGGCTGAAATAAAAACACTTGAAATCAATACAAGAACCATCAGTGTGCTGATTGAATAAATGCCTTTTCGACACAAAAGGAAATGTGTGTGGCATACTTTATGGGTTTTGTATGGTCACACAGTTAAAACGCTACAAAAAATGGTCCCAGGCACTTTATATTGTCTTTCCTCTATAATCTTTATGAGAAAAGGCCATATCAGATCGGCCTGCCATTGCTTATGGTTAAGCCTGGCACACAGTGTTCGATTTTGGGCTGTCCCAGACGAAAGATGGTGATTTCTGTAGTCGTGGCTCCTAAACGGTGGTCCTACTGCACTGTAAAAAATATTTTCAAGATTTGTTATCACAACATATTTTCTTTTGTCAAATCAACTTTATATGAATTTATTTAGTTGAGATAACTTATTATTTTGAGTTTCTGATGATTAAATTAATCTCCTTCATTGTATTAACTCACTTTTTCCACACTCTCAGAAAAAAAGGTACAAAAGCTGTCACTAGGGCTGTACCTTTTCAAAAGGTACACTTTTGTATCCAAAGGCTACATATTGGTACCTTAGTGGTACATATTAGCACCTGAAATGTACATATTAGCTCATGAAATGTACATATTAACACCTAAAATGTACATATTGACACCTAAAATGTACATATTACCACCTAAAATGAACATATTAGCTCATGAAATGGACATATTAGCACTTAAAATGGACATATTAGCACATAAAATGTCCATATTAACACTTAAAATGTACATATTAGCACCTAAAATGTACATATTTTAACATAAAATATGCATATTAGCACCTGAAATGTACATATTAGCACCTAAAATGGACAAAAGTTTACCTTTTGAAAAGGTACAGCCCCAGTGACAGCTTTTTTTCTGAGAGTGCAGATCAATCAACTTAAAAATTTAAGGCAACCCAGGTTACTTACTTTTTTAAGTTAAACCAACCATATTTTTTTACAGCGTAGTAATCACAACATTTTTTCGTTTGTCAAATCAACTTAAATAATTTATTTAGTTCAGATAACATGTATTTTTGAGTTTCTGATGATTAAATCACTCTCCTTCATTGTATTAACTCACTTTTTCCAGTTCAATGAACTTAAAATTTTAAGGCAACCAGGTCACTTTTTTAAGTTAAACCATCAATATTTTTTTACAGTGTGTACGTCATACGTTGCGATGATCTTGCGACCAAAGATAGCCTGCGATATTGTTCTGACAGTGTCAGAAGTTCAGCATGATCATCTCACAGTGTGTTTGCTGCTAAGACCTACGTTTACTGACTAGCCAATAAAAATGATGCACGAAATGGCGTATTGATCACTTCGCTAAAACTTAAAACTACTTTCCTCAAGCTCCATTTACAAAGTTGGCATGCCAAGTTGGCATTTTTTCCTAGTCCATATTTAAAAACTACAATGGCCAAAGTGTGATTCATCTTACTCTATTTGTTTACCAGCGCACACTGATGATGTTACAGTAGATATTGATTCAATAGATGTCGTCATCATCATCTACATACATGTCCTAACCAAGTTTAATAGATCCATGTCGTACAGTGTGATTTGTAATGATCTTATAGGATTGCTGAAACCGCAGTAGCAGGTATTAGAGAGCATTCTGCCATAATGACTCATTTACAAGCCATAAACCAACAAAGCACCAGGCTAATTATGTCAACTAGCAGCTTCTGAATAGCCCTTGATCAAGCTAATCACCAGCAATCCAAAAAACCCTCCCCTGGAATCAGAGGTATAGAAGCCCTCAGACTGTTCCCATGCTTCTGCTTTTGAATAGCCAGAATACAAGACCATGAATCTTGCACAGAAATATGAAAGGGTCTGATAAGAAAGCTGCAGCAAAATGAATTCAGAAATAGAGCTTTGAATAGATCTAGTGCACACTTCAAAATTACTTCATTTGTTTCTGCCTGCATTGAAATACATCTTCTTCCAGCTGCCTAAATGACTCATTCACTCTCAAATACTTCTTAAAAATGTAATTTCATTCATAGCTCAAAAAGTCACAATGACATTAACTATTTGCCACCTAAAACGTATTTTCAAATCATTACACCATTAGGGGTGTCACAATTGTCATGATTCCAATCTTGTGTTGCCTGTCTTAAAGGGATACTTCAGGATTTAGCATTAAGCTTTGTATTAGTAGAAAACCTGTAGTATTTTCGAATTACTGTGCTTTCCCCCCTCATATCCCCCTGAGACGAGAGATTTATGTATTTTTTGTCTCCGATGACGCAAAAATCCTCATTTTGAGAGGCTAAAGACTCCAGTCAGTAGTCGGGTCTGTCCCGCATGTCCTCAACCCGCCCATAGAGGGCGATCTCACTCACAGAATGAACACATAGTGTCGGCCATCTTGTTTTGGAAGCTAAGCTAGCAGACTCTTGTTCTGTGGAGAAAGCTGAGTAGTCGGGGTTCCCGTCCTCCTTTTCCCGTCGATGTCCGGGATTCAGCTTTTGCTTTTTCATTGTTTACATGCACAGCTTTAGTTTCAATCGAACTGAATTCGTTCTGATTGGTGAATCTGCATGTAAACGCTAAACAAGTGATCGGTTGATGTGCGTTTTAACATCGCTAAGAAAATCCCCGCTCCTCCGTGAGAGATACGAGACCGGTGCGTCTCACAGGTGTCGCTCATGGGTAATCCCGCCGTTCTCCCGCGGCCCTCACTCGTCCCGCTCGCCACAGGAAACAGAATCAACGGCGACTGTAGAACGCAAAAGCCCAATCGCGGACATTTTGGCCGATCTCCAAACACATTTTCGGGCAGACTCATCACTAGTAGCCTAGACTTGTTGTTTAACGACTGCGCTCTGTTACCGGTAGGCGTGGCCTCCTAGGGCAGTGAAGCAAGTGCATTCTGGGAGTTGTTGTCTTTCATCCACATAAGCCAAAAATACATTTTCTGGCTTTTCTCAGTCTAGAAAGCTCCAAATTCAAAACTAATTTCACATTTCTTCTCCATAAATTACCCATTTTAAATTCACATTCATCTTTCCAGAGGTGAAGTATCCCTTTAAGTCCTTAAGATAGGGTAACACAAGACAGGAATCATGACAACAATATATTGCAATAAAAAAAATCTAACAATATATATAGTGGCCATCTGTATTGTGTATAGTTCACCCAAAATTACTGTGAGAAAAAATTCAAGTTTACAGAGTTTTAGTGTCTGAACTACATTAAACTACAATATATAATGTTGACTTGTATAATAATGCAATGGGGGAATATTTAAAGTGGTTTATACATTATTTTAAATATATCTATTCAGAGTGCAAGCATATTCATCTAAAATAATTCTGTATTTTCAGCTTCAGAATCATGAACATTTTTATTTTGGTGTCACTATATAAATTTAGCATTTTAATCAACAGTACATTTTTTGTTAAACTTTTATCATATGTCTCGTATCGTGAGTGCAGTATCATTATATGTATCGAATAGTGACATGAAGGTATCATTGCACCCCTAAAAACCATTATAATTCAATTTATAATTTGGATTCATAATAAAAACACACTGATGGAAAAATCTACATAATGGTATACCAAGCATAAACACATGCAAACTGCTCATTTTAGCTAATAGCTAAATAAATGGCAAATATCAAAATGTGCATTCACCATGATTCAAAAACACAAAATCATAATAAATGGAAAAACTCAAATAAGACCAAGAAATTTACATCATGTGAAGTGCACGCATTCAAGTCATTGATACACAAAAGTCATTTTATAAACAGAAGCATCAGTGATTTAAATGGTAGCGTACAGTTGATCTTTCTGCACTTTACAACAAAGAGCAAAGCAGCATATAGAAAGGCAGTGATATTGTATTTATATTTTGAGTAATTAGACAATTACAACAAACGATTCCACAGGATAGCAGGAGACATGCATCTCATTATCACAACACAACATATGGCTGCCAAACTTGCTGTGTCACAAACTAAATAAACAGCAACAATACACTGACTCATGAAGCAGCTTCATTATGAAAGCCCCTGTGCCATCTGCATCTATCCGTATCTGTTCAAATGACCTGTATGCTATTAGACTCGTAGAAACAACACAACTCGGCTGGTTTCATAAACAGGTCTGTTCGGGACGGTGCTAATCTGATCTTCAGGATTATAGTGTCATTATCTTCGTCTGCAGGGACCCACAGCACAATCACTCTGTCCCGTTGTAACACTGCGCCGATATTTGACTTGTAAAAGGGTGCAAATTAAGGCTGATTCGATCTTCGGGGCGCAATATGTTATGGTTCGTCTCTCTCGAGCAACGCAATTTGCTAATATCTAAAATACTTTTAAAACAAGTTGAAAAAAATAATTATATATAACGTCTTTAACTCTAATTAAGCGATAATGAATGTACTCGTGCGATACTAAGCGCTCGAGCGCGTACTGTTTCTATGGTTACTGCCACAGAACGCGACTTCTATTCGCAAACGTTTATTTTTGCGTTCTAAAAAAAATACGTTCTAAAACCAACGTTTTAGTAACTTTTGTGGTTGCTAAAACTCAACGTTTTGTTTTTACTTACTTTTCCAAGTTATTCGCAGACTAAAAGCTTAAAGTTAGGCGTTTAGCTGTTGCCCTCCCTGCGTCTGTTTTCTTTAACGCAATGTCGCGTTAATGTGAACGGGCCGCTGACTTTATTTCAACACGTTACGGGTGAACTTTATGCATCGTGTAGTCCTGCGATATTTCTGTATAACACGTATTCAATGAACCTCTAAATTGACTCAATTTATATGCGTTTAGGTAGATGGCAATCGTGGGGCTCTAACTAAGAAATCCCCACGTACAATCCCAGTTAATCGTGTGTCCGAGATGAAAATCTAACTCCATACAGCAGCATTGCGTTAGTAGATTTAGGTAGGCTACTTAAAATAAATACTCACCTTGACAACGCGCGTGAATCACCAAAAGACTCAGAATGAGCAGCAGAAAGAGCCAGTTCGTTTGGAGCTCGATCCTTACGCACATTCTGAAACCAAACGACTCCTCAGAACACACACTATAATTTGTCCCTGTGTTTAACAATCCAGCGAGAATGACTCGAATGTCAAATAAAATGTCCGTAAGGTCTAGTAAGCAAATGGTCTACTCTACTACAACACCGGCGACTCGCGCGGAGAGAGAGAGCTCGATCACGGGCTGTTATAAGCGGATTGCGCGGTGGAGGTTCAGGACCGCGGACAGCTCCAATCACCCTCCGCGCGCCTGGACACTTCGGACAGCAGCCTGGCGCTCATCCAATAGATTTGGGTTTATTTAGAGCAGCAGCTTTTGTGTGTAGAGGAACATTACATATCGTCCTAATGCAATGATAACAAGTGCTAATATAACTTGGGTTGGGGGTGGGGGGTTGTGCTTGCGCTTGCAGTGAGTAAGTGGGTTTTAGTGGGTAAAATAATTGCCATATTAAAAAAAGATAAAACAGATAAAACATAAGAGGGTTGTGATGTTCACAATTATCACAATAATTCCTTAAGATTTGATCACAGTATTGAATTAATTTGCAAAACTTGAATGTCATCCTCCTAACAGGTTTAATAACACAACTCTGAACATTTAAATACATTAAAAAAATTGTAAATTCTGAGAAAATAATTAACTTGCAAGTGGGGGCTAACTCAAAATAGTTCTAGAGCTACTGTACAAACAAAAACAGCAATAAAAACTGAAGCAGCAACATTTCATAAACATTATCTAGGGCTAAGGCAATATAACCAACTATTTTTCTTTCGCTATCAAATTAGACCAATCTACGTTTAGTCTTAGCAGCTTATGCAACCGGCCCCGGGTTATTTTTATTGAATTTAATTGTTTACATCCTGTACTGTATATTTGGCCAGACAGTTATTTTTGTTAATGCGTGTATCTCAATGCACCCTCAGCCGGAGATTTCAGCCGCACAGCACTTCTGTCTGCTTAGCTAATGAAAATCACGGCCGTGAAATAGACTGACCAATGTGTTGAGGTAATGAAGCGATCATCATCATCTTCACGGGCTCTAAATTCATTTCGGATGGGTTGCTGACTAAACAGCCAATTAGATATTATTATTGAGAAGTTAATCTATAGCCTCCAATATCAGTAGAAAGATGATACTCAAACTGTGTTAGTAATTAGGAAAGATACATAAAAATCGGTTATTATTACAATTATTTTCAATAAAACAAACACTTAATCATGCTAAATTAAAAAAAATATATTTGTAAATGACTTTATAAAACGGTTCGTTCCAATCCTTGATGATTGGTTAGCTGTGCTTTATTCCCGATAAAACACGACTATGACCGCTTGTGTTTATTTGAGCTTTATTCATATTATTTACACACTGGAGCGTTGTTGCTGTTCACGGTCAGGGACTATTTTTTTCTAGCGGAAGGAAGGCTTTTAGTGATTTTACTTCATGAAAGTTGCACTAATACATTTTTTTTTACTTTAATATTTTTATTGTGTGGTAACCGTTTTATAAAAGCAATTAGGTACTCGAGGCAAGTGCTGTATGGTGAATCACGTCGAGCCTAACAACGCCCTTCAGCCGTTACTTATTCACGATACAGCACAGCCTCTCGTACCTTATTGCTTACATAAATATATAATAATTAAAGAAGCCGAATGTAAGATTGTGGCCAAAACTGGTACTGCAATCACTTTCAAATTACTCTAGAGCGGTTTATCCCCTCCCCCTGACTCGGGGTTGCCAGATAGGCAACATTTTGTTATACCATACGTTTGTAACTGCAGCTGTTGTATTTTGAGAAGAACTGGCAACCCGGATGCCGCAACACTACTGACTCCGTGATTGGTAGATATGTGGAGGGTGGAGCATTAGACCAAAACACAACATGACAACATCAACATCCTTCACTTTTTAAATGACAATATCCTGGCTGGAATTATTTGTATTTGAAATGAACATTAATACTTAATGTCTAGTGACATATCAGGGCCATTTTCTTATATACAGCTCCTTTAAAAATGAATATGTCATTTTTACAATTGTTTATTTATATATACTTTTTGTTTTTCCAGTAGTTTAATTTGTGAGATTGAGGCATTTCTTAGTGATATCTGTATTATTTATCATTTCGAAAGCGTGAAAGGCGAGCTTCACATCCTAAAGGTAGACGTACTTGAGTATGTGTCTCTGCCTGCGGTGGAAAGAGTGATTCAGGCGCCAAGCCTTTCACAGCTGCCAGATATTTTTGTCTCAGTCTGGTGATGTCACGGCCTCCCTCTGTTCTGCTAAATGATCCTTTCTCCCTGAAAACATTTCCACTCTGGACTGGACAGCTCTGCCTGTACTGATGAAGTCATTCTGTCAGCATGAACAGAAACAATGTCTTTCGTACCCAAGCACCCTGCGTTCACTATGCAGAGAGGATGTCTATAAAACCTGAGTGGGATCTGTTAGCATTGCCATTCATCTTAATAGCAGCTGATGTTTCTGAAATTGCTTCTCATAATAGCTGCAATAACAACATGAAGGAGATAATATGATTTGAAAGAATGAAAAGAAATCTCTCCAACCTGGTTTGCTCCACCCTCTCACAGCCACCCCACAATTCCTGTGACCTTCATATATCCATGACGGAGATGACCGAGACCTAGTGTACAGTATCACAGACCACAGACTCCACGATACAATCCATTCAGCATTTTCTGTTTCTTTCAGAGTATGAAATCCCTCGTGTGAGGCAAAGCAAATCATCAAGAAAGCCACGCATCTGAGATTAAGCATATTTGAACTTTCATGACATTGTATTTCATGTTCTGAGACTCGGGGGTGTTGTAGAATGGCTGCTGAGATTGTATCAGCATGAGATTATATAACAGAGTTTGATGCTTTTACACAAAGGATTTCACCTAGTACAGTCTGACCCTCAGGTTTAAAAAGTTCCTCTTTCACATTTGAGAACAACATTCCCACACCTGTGACCACTTCTAAGACCAAGTGAATTATTCATCCGGCAAGAACAAACATTACTCTGTTTGCATGTTGGGGTGGTAATATTAATATTCATGAGGCCGGGACCGAAGCTCAGACTGCTAATAAGTCATTTTAACAGAAAATGGGTAGTTGAAATGACATTTCAAGCAGTGTCCTGAGGCTATACTACATCTATAACTATTTTAAAGACAATTTTAATGTATTTTATTTCCAAACACAGTATAAATTGGGGAAACAAAAAACATGGATTATTTACACCACCATTCAAAACTTTGGGATCAGTCATATTTTTAAAAAAAAATAAGAAAAAGAAATGACTACTTTTATTCAGCAAGGATGCATTGGATTGATCAAAAGTGACAATTGGAATGTTAAAAATATTTCTATAAATGCCGTTCTGTAAAATTCCCGGAAAATGTATTACGGTAACCACTAAAACATTAAGCAGCAGAACTGTTTTCAACATTTATAATAATAAGAAATAATTCTTGAACAGCAAATCAGCATATTAAAAGGATTTATTCAGCAAGGATGCATTAAATTGATCAAAAGTGACAATTGAAGAGTTCAGATGCAAAAGCCTCTAAGTGCCATTTGAAATTTTCTTCTAAAATGATCATTTTTATCTTAACTTATATATTCAAGTTCAGTAATTTCACTTAAATGACAATTAATAGGTAATCCTCATTGCAATTTAAGTGAAATTACTGAACTTAAATATACAAGCTTGATAAAAATGATCATTCTAGAAAAAAATTTCAAATGGCACTTAGAGGCTTTTGCATCTGAACTCTTCAATTGGAATGTTAAAAATATTTCTATAAATGCCGCTCTGTAAAATTCCCGGAAAATGTATTACGGTAACCACAAAAACATTAAGCAGCAGAACTGTTTTCAACATTTATAATAATAAGAAATTATTCTTAAGCAGCAAATCAGCATATTAAAAGGATTTATGATATTGAGAAGGATAAGCGGTTCTCATATCTGTTATGAACATGAGCCTCGTCGGAAAGGTGAAGAGGGAGTTGTTGCTGTAATTTATAGTAATTTTCCAGTATTACTCATAGGTCTAGTATCAAGTATAATTCGTTTGACGTGATGGTGCTTTATGTAACGTCATCTAGTGTAAGTGATAAATCCCATTTGACATTTACAGGCCACCAGGGCACCATTCAGTCTTAATCAAAGAATTTGCAGATTTTCTAGTGGAATTAGTATTGGCTGCACATATTGTCACATGGAATCAAT
The DNA here is from genome assembly GCF_988280905.1 of Pimephales promelas. Taxonomy (NCBI): domain Eukaryota; kingdom Metazoa; phylum Chordata; class Actinopteri; order Cypriniformes; family Leuciscidae; genus Pimephales; species Pimephales promelas. Next base: position 1,508,665 of record NC_142791.1, on the reverse strand, counting down.
GTTAATAGCGTTAAACTCTGCAGAAGAGCGATGACATCTCAGATCAATATCTAGTCTCGTGATTGCTCCATATAGCCAAGGCTGCAAAACAAGCTCGGCGGAGTTGGATCCAGATCTAAGGGGTGGAGATGGGTAGGATTAGGGGTGGGGTTAGGGATCAGGGGGTGGAGATAGGTAGGATAGGGGTGGGGTTAGGGATCAGGGGCGGAGATGGGTAGGATTAGGGGTGGGGTTAGGGATCAGGGGGTGGAGATAGGTAGGATAGGGGTGGGGTTAGGGATCAGGGGCGGAGATGGGTAGGATTAGGGGTGGGGTTGGGGATCAGGGGTGGAGATGGGTAGGATAGGGGTGGGGTTAGGGATCAGGGGTGGAGATGGGAAGGATTAGGGGTGGGGTTAGGGATCAGAGGGGGGGAGATAGGTAGGATAGGGGTGGGGTTAGGGATCAGGGGCGGAGATGGGTAGGATTAGGGGTGGGGTTAGGGATCAGGGGGTGGAGATGGGTAGGATAGGGGTGGGGTTAGGGATCAGGGGTGGAGATGGGTAGGATTAGGGGTGGGGTTAGGGATCAGGGGGTGGAGATGGGTAGGATTAGGGGTGGGGTTAGGGATCAGAGGGAATAGATTGGTAGGTTTAGGTCTATGTAAGGTGGGAGGAGTTGGATCTGGATCCAACTCCTCCCCCTGGATTTCGTGTTCTGCAATGAGGACCATCTCCGACATTGTCTAAAACCCAGGAGGTCTCTAAAACCTGAAGCTAGAAAGCTAATGGCAGTCGCTCAGCTGCCAAATGACCACCTGGAAGTAGAATAGATAACCTTCCCTCAAACAAGTACCAGGCCTTATAAAGTTCAGAGGTCATTCTGACTGTGTAGACGTGCCTTTAGTGAAATGAATCTCTGGGGTAACTTACTGATTAGTTCTAGTGATTTATGGCACAGCACTGATAATTCACTTACCAAGAGAATCATGCTCTATTAAACCATCGCTGACCTTCACACCTTCAGAAATCTCACACACAGTTTTACACCGCAGGATCGCTGAACTAGAGGAAATTCTGTTGAAAAGGGCTATAAATGTTTCATTCAAGCCTCAGGTTTTATTATTTACGAAGAAGATGTCTATAGGAGCCATCTTCGCAGCTTTTTCATTAGCTGATCTTTATGGGAAAGGCTTGGCAGCTGGCCTGGGGTTGGACTGGACCTGGCCGATGCATTTTGTCAGCAGTTTGAACAGGTTACAGAGAGTCAAGGTTTATTGTCTCTGCTTTCTACACGGTAGATCTACAATAACATTGAGACAGATGAGAAAAACACTGTTTCTGTGTTCCTGTCAATGCCAATGTGATATAACACTAAAGTATATAGTGTCCATGGACATTTGTATGGACTTATTTTTTAATCTGAACATGAAATATGAAAGCACACTGATATATAGCATTGCCAAGGGTGACTAACACAATTCTCACTGACTCTCTTACTGTATATCTTCCTGTGGATATAATGTTTGAATTTATTATATGAAGACTGGTGCTGAAACAGTCTGGTAATCTATGGATGGATCATTTGTCTATTATATACCCAACAGTATTCATTCCATCTGCTCTGCTAATGAACTATATAATTAAATGGCTAATTAATTTGTGCTTTTAAGCAGTTTAAAGTTCTGAAACACATGTCTTTGGGGGGATCATAGTACATGAATAATAAAAATGGAGTGTTTTTAGTTAAGAATAATTATTTCACATATTGCAAATAGTTTATGTCTCCCATCCCTTCAGTTTTAAACAAAGAAAGCTGTTAAAAAACGATTAGCCTCTTTGTATCATGATTGCTGATGTTCCCACGTTCCTCTCATCGGTAACATCATCAGTCCACAGCACTTCAAATGGGGATCCAAACGGGAACTACACAGCAAGAAAATCAGCGCGTATTTATTGGGGGAATAATAAAGTAAATTCATATTGACTTTGTCTGACAATGGACACATTAAAAGACCATTATCTAAAGCGGAAGAAATCCATCCTCAACCCAGAGAGGGCTATGCTAATTAGCTTTGGGATTGCTGTGATCAGCAAAGAGCAACAGAGATGTGTTAAATCAAGGGATTCTAGTAGAAGTTTAAACTCGCTGAGACTCGGGAATTTTACATGTGATAATAAAATATCTATGAAACAATCCGGCATCTGTCAGAATAACATAATACTCATTATACAACAGGGATAGTTCACCCAAAAATGAAAGTTCTGTCATCATTTACTCACCCTGATGTTGTTGCAAACCTGCATGAGTTTATTTCTTCTGCTGAGTACAAAAGGAAGATATTTTGAAGAACGATTGTAACAACATTGACTTCCATAGAAATATATATTTTTTTACTATGAAAGTCAATGGTGCCAAACAACTGCTTGGTTCCACCAAAACGACGCATGCGCAAGAACTGCGTTCTTCTTCGACTACTTCTTGTTCAGTTCTCGCCCATACGTCGTTGAAATCTCTTGAAGTCTCGTCTCAGGCCTACAAGGAGTAGTCGAATAAAGTCGTTATTTTTGTTGTTTTTTCGCACAAAAAGTATTCTCGTCGCTCGATAAACTTATACTTGAGCCACTGTAGTCACATGGAATATTTTAACATTTTCTTCATTGACTTTCTGGGCCGTCAAGTTTCAATCCCTTAGGCAGCCTATGTAGCAGTGATCCACCTCTCAAATTTAATCAAAATTATCTTCATTTGTGGTCCGAACACGAACGAAGGTCTTACAGGGTTGGTACAGCATGGGGGCGAGTAATTAATGACTTATTTTCATTTTTGGGTGAACTAACCCTTTAATTCACGTCCTCCAACCTGATTGGCCTTTGTAGAACGGCATCTCTTTGATGTGGTTTGCTTGTCAAATTAAGAAACGAAGGTCTCGTTATATTGGAATTTAAAATATGCATTATTTTACAGTTACTAAAAATGAAAATAAAAAGTTTAGGAAGAATTTCAAAAACCTAGCAAAATCAAACCAAACCGTTGGCCAACATTTCACTTAGTTAGAATAAAGCATGCAAAACAAATCATACATCAGGCCTCTACTGACAGATAAGCTTTTTTCAGATATAACATTTATTTAATACTCAACAAGAGACAAAGCAGGGGAGGATTTTTACACCGTAGTGTCCTGCAGGTTTAACTTTCCCACTGAAGAGCATCATATATCAGTGAACAGGTATCAGATACTGTGAACGAGCCCAAACACAAAGCAGTGGGAAATCCCAGCATGCTCTCCTGCTCGTTCCCACAGCGCTGTTTATCTAAGGGCCCCCCGGAGACTCCTGGGATTAAATGCTATTCTTGTGCGTTCATTCTACTCTGCTAGACAGATGTTCTTCGGAAACCTCGGAAAATAAGCCTTTTATTAATAAAAAATAGTATAATGGTGATTGAGGATAACTTTATATGAATTAAAAATTATGTCCAATTTTACACAGAGACACACGTTTGTTTCACTATAAATGAGGAAATTGTATAGACTTCTATTAATTTTATATCAGGTTAATGATAGCCTATTTTATATCACCTAAACACAACCCTCACAGAAACATGTGCAAAACACTAGATTTAAATCAAAACATGTTTTTTTGCTGATTTATAAGGCCACTAGGCCACACACAATGAAAATAACATGTTCACGCAATTATTAGTCCCATTATACTTTCTGTATATGCCACGATTTTAAACTTTATATTTAAAAGACCTTAATGTTTCAGGCAGTTTTTGATTAGCTTTCTATAGGAATTTTGGATGGGCTTAAATCAAGGAAATGTAACATACCTTGAACAGATGCTTATAAAGTACACAACATGGATACTGCGGCTGCCACCTTGAGCAGCCAAATCTGAGCCTTAACTGACACGTGACTGATCAATCATAAGGAAACCCCCTCCAAATTAAGAGCCCTCCAAAAACTGTATGACTGATATCATATATATCCATTATAAAGGCTAGATGTCTCACGTTGGGGTCTCTATCATCATCACCGGCGGCCATCTTGTCACAGGCAAGCTTTCTGTCGGGCTCTACCTGATGTAGCAAAAGTGATCAGCACGAACACAAATACTCTTATCTCGTTGAAATCTTGAAAATTTACGAACGGTTTTGATACACTTATCATTTAACTTATACACTTAGCATTATCCATAGTGTGCAGTGTCATAACTACATCTCTGACGTTTATATCAAAACAAACCGTTCGAAAATCGTTAGAAAATTGTTCATGTTATGGTTATTTAAAAAGTACATGCACCATTAAAACACAATGTTACGAGTGAGCGAGCTGACTGTGGCAAGATGGCCGCCAGGTGCGGACGTCGACCTCCATTGGCCAGCAGCGCGGACGAGACATCTAGCCTTTATTATGGATATCTATGAATAATGAATACAGTATAATATATTATTATATCTCAGTCTCAGCTGACATGCCAACAGTCTGTTGCATATTACACAACAAACGGAAAGAACTGGCTGAATCATCCATATTGTACTTCCTACTTAAAGGCTGAATCTGTACCCTACTGACACTCTTTAGTCTTATCTGTCAGAAATCAAGTTCACAGCCATGGAAATGGATCAACATCTTTTATTTACAATAAAACGAATGCAAAACTCTTTCTTGCATATATATTGCTCTTATATATAATTTTACTGCATAAGCCACTGCTTACTCCATAGACAAAGAGTCTCGTTTGCGTGAATTTTCATAATAAAAGTCCTATTTAATGCATAGAAAAACGGGAGGACACAAACACACACACTTACACACCACACATGCACACACCACACATACCCAACATTAGTTAAATTATTAGACTCCCATTAATAATAAATTTTGGCTGAGTTAAATTATATACTACTAAATTATTATATTAACTTAAGGGGTATAAATGTAATTTAAGGCCCAAACATGATAAAGAGAAAGAGAAAGATAAACACCCTATTTCATTAACTGCAAACTACAGTAACAGTTCACTCAAGCAAACTCAAGGCAAAATATGTCACGAAGCAGTCCCGGTCCTGGCGCCCTGCACATTTTGAGGATCTCCTTTGTCTGACACACTCATTTCAGATGAGCTGATGATCTGAATCAGGTGTATTTGATAAGGGAGACAGTGCCAGGACCAGGGTTGAGAAGCACTGCTCTAACCATTTAAAATAAAATTACACATTGCATAAAGATTCTCATTCCTTTTCACAATATCCTACTTCATTTTCTTTGAGTGGTTGTTGACAGAGATGTGAGATCTAAATAAATATATGTGCCACACAGCTGCAGAGAAAATACTGTACGAAGTGAGTTTGTACTAGCGTAGATGAGAGGTAAACAGAGGCATTTGTTTGTCAGATGAGATCTACGCAGCGCTTTCTGAAGGTTGGCTGTCACCATTGCTGTCTTTAAGGTTAGATCTTCCAGTTTGTGTAGTGTCTGTCTCTGGTCCAGTGTCGTCTTCGTCGTGTTGCACTGAGTGCGGTCTGTAGAACGGGGGGCTGGAGTGAAAAAAGACAAACAGGAAATAAGCAGAAGATAAAGAGAACGTTACAGCCACACACTCAATTTGTGAGAGGTCAAATGTGCTCAATGCCATGCACAGATCGATAGTAGGTCAAAGGTCATGCCCCTGACTGCATTTGCAGTAGTGCCCAAAATATCACTCCGTTTGCAATAAGTTTAAACTCTTGCAAAATCTCTAAAACTTGGTGTACTTTAATTGTGGCTTGTTACGTTTTCCTGGAACATCTTTTGTTGGTTCTGGAACTAAGTACCTAACACACCCCTAACCATTACCCCTGAAATTAAATGGTTGATAAGGTTCTGCAAGCTCCAAAATTAATTTCTAAGTCTAACTTACCGTAAAGATCTGATTGATAGGATGTTGTTCCAGAACCAACAAGGAAAATGTCCTACTTGGTGAAATCAAAACAAGCATCCTTGTGTTGTGTTAGTACTCTACTGTATGTGGGAACAAGTTGAATCACTGTTCTAACCCCAAACCATGCTTAAGCTTCAATGACAGGGCATGCTTTTCCATCCAGCGTCTCAAATCGAGATCATTAGATTTCATTTCTTGACAGAGCTTATTAAAATTGTAACACTGTTTAGAGTAGAGCCCGACCGATATTGATACCGATACCGATATTAGGGAGTAAAAAAAGCCCAATATATCGGCCGATATTATTTATGTGTATATTATAGGGCTGTCAAATGATTAATCGTGATTAATCGCATCCAAAATAAAAGTTTTTGTTTACATGATATATGTGGGTGCACTGTGTATAATTATTTTATATATATAAATACACACACATGCTTGTATTTATTTGAGAAATATTTCCATGTATATAATTTATATTATATATAAATATAAATAGTTTATATATAAATAATAATTTTTTTCTAAAATATAAATGCATGTGTGTGTGTATTTATATACATACAAAATAATTAAACACAGCGCACCCACATATATCATGTAAACAAAAACTTTTATTTTGGATGTGATTAATCGTGATTAATCATTTGACAGCCCTAATATATTATAGTATTCATGTCTATATTATACAGTAGTACAGTGCCAGTCACTTTTCCATTCGTGTGTACAAACCTTTGACTGGTACTGTATATAGAATACAGTATACATAAACAGAACATATAGGCGCGGGGTGAATGATAGAATGAGAATGATATACATTTGAGCTGTAACCAAACTAGTTTGCATTGCATAATCTTTACTAATGACGTTAAATGGATACTCCACTTTTTTTTTGAGAAATAGGCTCATTTTACAACTCCCTCAGAGTTAAACAGTTGCCATTTTTGAATCCATTCAGCCGATTTTCTGATATTTCGAAGAATATCAGTCATAGACATATACACTAGACGTCAACTTGGGTTTCTAAGCATGCATCAAAACCATCTTGGAACAGGGGTCTTGTCATATAACGCTGCTATCTCTGCCTTTACTTCGAATTCATTGAAGGTGGCGGACTTTTGTGCAGCATATGATGTTCACAGTAGTGTTGTCAAAAAATATAGATATTTCGATAAATATCGTTACTGAAATATCTAAACGAGACCAAAACTAATTTCCTAAAGTAAAATTTCCTAAATTCTAGCCGAGCGGTCACTTTTCTCTCCAAAGGCGCGTTGACAAACACCACACGTGACGCACTCGTCTCATTCACGCGGGTTAAATAGCAAAAGTGAAGTTAATGTCGGAGAATAGCGCGAACACGCATTTAAAACACACCGTGAGCAGGCATCTTGGAGAATGGTGCGGACACGCGCTACACCAGCCCATTCTCACCCCCAAGGCGTCACCTAACTGACATTTGACCATGCTTCAATATCTGACGCTTTAGGCGCCCTTTAGCGTCAGTTAGATGACGCCGTAGGATCGCCTCATCGTCGCCTAAAAGGCCGCCTAAAACGTCAAATATTGAAGCATGGTCAAAGGTGACGCCTTGGGTGAGAATGCGTTGGACACGCATTTAAAACACATCGCGAGCAGGCATCTTGGAGAATGGCGCGGACACACGCTACACACCGCGAGCAGGCATCTCAGAGAATAGCGCGGACTCGCGCTGCACACCGCGAGCGAGCAAGTCGGAGAATAGCGCGGACACGCATTTAAAACACACCGCGAGCAGGCATGTCGCACCCTTAATATTGTGGCTTTTTTTTTCTCTATGGTATCGAAAATAGTATTGAATATCGATATTTTTCAAGGTATCGTATCGAAGTTAGAAATTCTAGTATCGTGACAACACTAGTTCACGGATGAAATCTGAACTAGGAGGAATGTTTTAAAAAAAATTACAATCAATGATAAATACATGTCTGACTGTTGGAACAAACCAAAAAAAAAAAAAAAAAAAAACGAGAAAAATCCCATTCATGATGATTTATGGTGATTTTATTTTCGTTAGACCTGTGTCTACATTGACGATGATGCATTAAAGTGGAGGGGCTCCCCTGTTTCAAGATGGCGGCTTCGTTCCAATGACTGCCGTAGCCAAGGTGACGTCTAGTGTATATGTCTATGAATATCAGACAGTTTCTGGTCCCATTGACTTCCATAGTAGGGTCCAGAAACTGTCTGGTGACTGATAATTTTCTAAATATCATAAAATCAGCTGAATTGCTAAATGGCAGACCAATAAATCGGGTGGGCTCTAGTTTAGAGTTTAACACACTGCAGAACACATCATGCGTTAGGAGCTTCTTGAGAACATCAAATCTTTGACTGGCCCATCCAGAGTCACCTAATAATGATCCTTATTCACTGTCAGGCTTGTAGAGATACTTCATAACCAGGCTGTCCATCTTCTTCTTCTGTTTCTTCACTTCTTTTTTGCTGGAGGGCCGCTCTTCATCACTGTCCGGACAAGTTTTCTTACCCGGGGTTCTTTTAACGCTGTTCGAGCTGCGATACGAAACGGTCGATGCAGAGCCTGAAGACTCCGACTCTGATTCGGAAGATCCAGATTCTTTCTTCCTTGAGTTTCTGGAACCTCTCTTTCTGGAACGCCGCCGAGTGCGATCCTCATTGGAGGAGCTGTCGGACTCGGAACGCCGGCTCTTCTTCTTGTTCTTTTTCCTGCCGCTCTTGGAGCTTAATGAACTCAACGAACGTCCAGAATCTACAGCAGAACCTCTAAAACTCGACCCTTCATCGTCCTTCCTTTGTTCTTCCTCTCCTGCACCACCGCCTTTCCCCTCTTCATCTGAGTCTTCTAAGCTACGACGTTTGAATTTGATTGGCTTGAAGCTCAGGACTTCATTAATAGCTTTTTCTAACTCGGGGTCCAGGTAGTTGCGGTGGCTCACAGGTTTAACATCCGAGGTGTCCAGCGGGTTCTCAGAGGAGCGTAGTTGGGCAGGAGTGGACAAACTACGGCCCGGTGAGCGTGGACTGTATGCGGCCACACTCACAGAGTCAATATCCTCATCCTCATCGACATCGTCATTATTCAAACGAACTCCGAACTCGCTAAGTCGAGTGCTGCGAGCCAGGGAGATTCGAGAGCCGACGCTGGTGCTCCCAGGACTGCGACTTCTAGATCGTATGGCGCTCGTTGACCCGTAATCGCTGCGGCTGTCATCCACCCAAGATGTACTACGTCTAAAACTGAAGCTGCTCACACCAGACCGAGCATCATCATCATCATCATCATCATCATTGTGGCGGGTGGAAGCTCGGCTTGGGGCCACTGAGGACACCATGGACTCCTTGTCAAATTCTGGACTGCTCTTGGTCCATCGACGGTCTAGGCCTTTCCTGGCCCTGCTGGCAGCCTCGGAGTAAGCCTGGGAGATCACTGAACCCCGGTCATCCAGGTCATCGCCAGTCTGAGGCCTGTCGACGGGTTTGCTTTTAGCTTTGCGTAACGACAACCGGTCAGGCACGTCCGGCTGCTCCCGAAGGGCGCTGAAGAGGGAACTCTCATCCTTCTGATGGGAGCGTTTCCTATAGCTGAGCGAGCTCATCACAGACACCGAACGGCTCTCGTCCGACTCTTTTCTTACTTCCTCCTTCCCCTCTTTTATATCTTTCACATCAGCGTTAGCGGCATTGGGGTGTCTGAGACCAACAGAAAACACATTAAAAGCGGCAGAATTGCGGATGATCAATGAATGAAACAGGATGATATACCCGTGACAGAGATAAACATGAATTCAAAGAATGAAAGGGGTATATTTGACACTAATCCTTTTAATTTGACTCCTTGGGTTAAACTCCTAATGGCAGTTACGTAACAGTTCACTAATAATGGAGCAGAACAGTAACAGCAGCTCCTGGTGAGACAATCATGAATCCGAGATCATCGAATGCGGTCTTGAACTTATTAGCTCTTCCCACAGATGGAGAGGTCGTATGGTAAACCCCATCAGTAGCACCCCCAATGCTCTTATCCTGTAAAAAAGACTGTTCAATCTGTTCAGAAAACTTCGAGGCAGGGATTATTCTAGTCATAAAACGAACAAACATGATAACGTAACACTTTATTACAAAGTTACACGTTGTGGTGTTACGTGCAACTAATCCTAAACCAAACCTTAAAGCTACAATAGCTAAGATTTTATGCCGCTAGAGGGCGCTACATTCAAAACAACAACGACGGCTTTGCTTGACGACGCCGTGGAGGAACGCGGAATGATGGGAACTGTTGTTTTCAACTCCACCGTGGATAAATCAGTCAGACGGGAATCGAAAATTAGTTGTCATGGATGAGGTAAAGTTCGTATTCATCAAATCTAAACAAACTTGTCACTAGTTCCCCAACACCATTAAATGTAGTTTCATTTATCCAACTCTGAAGCCTCATAAAAGGATCTAAAGCCTTGAAATGAAACTAAAGGGGTTTGCATACTGACCTGGTGGTTTTCTGTGTGCCCTCATCCGTGAGCGTCTTAGTGGATCCTTTGCTTTTGGAGAGCAATGACTTCACCCCATCCACGCGGTCCTCCACCTCAGAGTCCATATCTGATTCATCTCCACTGATAACAAGAGAAGCTCTCAGTCAGATATAAAGGTCAATTTCGGCCGGTCAAGATAAGGTTATGATACTTCAGTTAGTTGTTAGTGCCACAGCAAGTGGTTTCAAAGAAGAGGATTTCAATTCAATCTCTATTTTTTCAACGAAACGAGCGGTTTGTGTGAGAAAACGAACAGTATTTATATCGTTTTACCTCTTGTAACTACAGACCGCACCCTCAGATCACTTGGACGTGGCTGTGGTTACAAGAGGTAAAACGATATAAATACTGTTCGTTTTCTCACACAAACCGCTCGTTTCGTGTCTTAGGCCATCAATGTGTACTTACATTTACGAGTCATTAAATCATGTTTAATTTGCGCATGCTCTGTGCATGCTCTTTGAGGTGGTGACCATAGACCTCCATTATTTGACTGACAGAAAAGAACAGTTTGACCTAAAAATATCAAAATTGAAACCACTGTGTAAACAGACACCTACATTTTGGATGGTAAGCTAAAACAAACCAAAATCACCCAGTGCAGTTTCTCAAACAGTTTCTCTGTGCATGCTCTTTGAGGTGGTGACCATAGACCTCCATTATATGACTGACAGACAAGAACGGTTTGACCTAAAAATATCAAAACTGAAACTACTGCGGAAACAAAGACACCTATATCTCGGATGACCTTGAGGTAAGATAAAACATACCAAAAATTAATTTCAAAGTGAACTATCCCTTTAAGAATATACACTAAATATGTTTAAAAATTGCACAAACTCACAATCAGGGACGTCATGAGTGCGTTGGATTTAGACTGCAGCTGTTTGTGGAGAATTTCAACTTACCGTCACGCACAATTTAAAGCTTAAGCACACACACAGCTCACATTCTGATGCTAATCGACTGTGACAATCTGCTTCTTTTGGTTGCATATTGCAGTTCCACCCAATTACAGCAAATCAACCGAATGCAGTGGATTCCCCCCTTCCCAAATCCATGCAGTTACACCAACACACATAAACACAGTCACAATGTGCTAAACACAGTTAAGTAGCAAGATGCACAAGGAATTCATAGAGCACCTGGGAAACTATGCTGAATCATAATTCGCTCAGGGAGTGGAAACTTCGAAATGCATTCATTTAGTTTCTTTATTTTTAAGTATCTATTGACAAATTACCAATTTCCCTGACTTTTTAATGCCATTTCCATGAATTGGATAAAAAAAATTCAATATTTTTGTAAAGATTAATTTTCATTAAAAAAAAATTGAAATTCTAAATAAATTTAGAAATCCCAATTTTTAAATATATATTGATATTTCCATTGGTTTTCCATGACTCAGAGGGCTCCGATGAAAAGATGGCTGGTGTTATGAGTAAATAAATAATGAGTGTTAAACATGCTTATGAAGACAAGAAAATGCTGCTGTATTATCAAATGACTTATTGAACTATTGAATCCATTTCAGCTAAAAAATAATATATGTAAGACTTCATATGGTTTGTTGTACCCTGGATTAATACAACGACATTTTCCACATGCTTTTACAATGAATATAATTACAAACTCAAACCAACGACAGATGAGAAACATAGACCGTTTAGTATCCTCACGTTTTGTTCTTTCTCTTTTGATACTTTGTCACCATGTCTTGTAAACTTCCACAAAAAAAAGGGGGGAAAAGAGGAAAATAGTGTTGATCCATTAAAATACAATTGGAGACAGAAAACCAAAGAAGAACTGAAAAAGGTTGTGGTCATCCTGATCAACTTCAGAGAAATGTTGCCATGGGAACATGTCAGGAGACTAATCTTCATACCTGTTGATGAGGTCGTCATCATCATCCGTCTCCATTTCATCTTCCATAGCGGCCTGCAGGTCCCCAATCCGCTTAAAGGCCAACTTCAGATCTGCTTGTAAGCTCTGATTGGCTGCTTCCAGACTTTCAATATCCAATTCCTGTTAAAGGTCCAACCAATCAGAGTTATGAAAAATGACCGCGGCCTTTGGCCTTACAACAAATGTCACAGTTCAAGGAGTAGTTCACTTTTAAAAACATTTTTGCTGATAATTTACTCACCTCCATGTCATCCAAGATGTCCATGTCTTTCTTTCTTCAGTCGAAAAGAAATTAAGGTTTTTGATGAAAACATTCCAGCATTTTTCTCCATATAATGGACTTCTGTGTGACTCTCCTGTTCGAACTCATTCATCAAAATGAACAAATCTTTTCCCGAGTCATTTCGTTCATTTCGTTCGTTGAATGAACCAAATGACACGAAAAAAGATTCGTTCATTTTGATGAACGAGTTTGAACAGGAGAGTCATGAACGCACATCACAGAACGACCGTTTGAGCCTATAAAACTTAAACTTTTTAAATTGCCGCTCATTTCGCTTGATAAGACCCTTATTCATCGTCTGGAATCGTTTAAAGCCCTTTGAAGCTGCTCTGAAACTCTCATTCGGACCTTGAACCGTTTGGACCCCATTGAAGTCCATTATATGAAGAAAAATCCTGGAATGTTTTCATTAAAAACCTTCATTTCTTTTCGACTGAAGAAAGAAAGACGTGGACATCTTGGATTATATGGGGGTGAGTAAATTATCAGCAAAAGTTTTTTTTTAAAGTGAACTACTCCTTTAAGCCATGGTTACTATACAGTAGCATTATGTGGCCGTTTCTCTTGATAATAGTTGCTATAGTGATACTAAGGCAATCTCCATCCAGCTCTGGAACTCACCAGCTCATGTTTTTTGCGGCTGGCTTCGGTTTCTTTCTTAGACAGTTCAGTCATCTCCTCCTTTATGTCGCGGATCTGCCGCTGCATGCGCTTGTTCTGATCCTTCTCCCGGTTTTCGCTGGTAACACGCTGGTCTCGTTCCTCGGTCATCTTCTCAAGATTCTCCTTCAGCCGCGTCACAAGAGACTGGAGGTCGAACATGGACGATAAGAGCTCATTAGACGTTGTTTTAGCTCCCAATTCACTAAGAAAATGAATGAACTAAAACTAAAGGAAACTGACTAGACCCTACAGTCCTGGTTCAGTGTCTTGCTATGAGTCGACTCACCTCCAGACGTTTAGTCTGGGTCCTCTCATATTCTAGTTTGGTCTCCAGTTCACGGATTTTGGCTTCCTGGCGGCTGACCAGAGATTTCTCCACCATCGACTGTTCCTGAAACTCAAGCTGTGACTGCAGGGACTGAAGCTGCCGAGGAGAATAAACACACACACATTCAAGACCACAAGCGACAGACCCACCGCAGTTCTCTAATCAATCAATATCCACCGTATACTGAAAGAAATGGTAAATGAGGGGATCGGGGTCGACTGTGCTGAGAGCGTCTGCTTTTTTAGCGTATTTGAGGATTTCTTTGGTACCTTATCCTGGATCTCTTGTTTGTCCTTCATGGCCTCCTCCACCTGGGTTTGCAGGTCACTGATTTGTGCCAGATCTCTTGTAGTCTAAACACACACACACATATGTAACTATAAGAGTTAACTTTAATTTTTTATCTGTGCTATAGCATGTTTTTAATGGCTGATATAATATATATCTGATATATATATATCTGTCTGTCGCGTTCTCCAAGGTTGCATTTATTTGATCAAAAATACTGTAAAAAACGTGATATTGTGAAATATTAATACAATCTAAAGTAACTGTTTTCTATATTTGAATATTGTCATTTATTCCTGTGAATTTTCAGCATCATTACTCCATTTAGTCTTTGGTGTTTCTTGAGGATCAAATCAGAGTATGAGAGATGCTGATTTAATGTGGATTTTTGTGGAAACCGTGATGTACATTTTTTCGGGATTCTTTGATGACAGAAAGTTGATTTGACACTTGATCTCACAAATATTTTACTGTCATGTTAGATCAATTTAATGCAACCTTGCTGAATAAAAGTTATATATATATATATTAGGGGTGTAACGATACCCTCATGACACGATTCGATACTGAACTCACGATACGATATTATTGCGATACTCCAAGATTTATGATAAAAGGTTAACAAAAAATGTGCTGTTGATTAAAATGCTAAATTTGATATTACATTGTAGGTTTAAATGAATTGGTGCTTGTAACCCAAGGACAATGGTGACACCATAATAACAATATTTATGATTCTGAAGCTGAAAATACTGAATTATTTAAGATAAATATGCTTGCACGCTTTCACTGACTAGATATATTTAAAATTCACTGACTAGATATATTTAAAAGACTTTTGGCATTATCAGGAATATTCCCACAAATGTTCCCCCATTGCATTATTATAAAACTGCTGGGTTGTTTTAGCCCAACTTTGGGTCAAATATGGACAAACTACATTTTTAATTACATTTTTTAACCCAATGTTTGGGTTTGTCCATATTTGATCCAAAATTGGGTTAAAACAACCCAGCATTTTTAGAGTGTGCATTATAATCAACATTATATATAATAGTAGTTTAATGTATTACTGACACTAAAACTCTGAAAACTTGAATTTTTTTTCCTCACACACTAATTTTTATTTTGGGGGGGGACTATCCACGATACATATTTTTGTATTTTTGTATTGCGATATATTGTGGCATGATATATTGTTACAACCCTAATATATATATATATATGAGGTCACCTGAGCCACTGCAGATTTGTGCTTCTTCATGAGTTCGTTCATGTCCTCCTGATCCTCCTCAAAGCGAGACTGCAGGTCATTCTTCTCTCTCTGCAAACGACTTATCTGCTCCTCCAACTGAGTTAGACAGAACAGACAGGGTTGGATGAGTACCTTAAATAGTTTATTCACAGCTTTTCAAGGATGAGGAAACACATCCTCTCTCCATGTTGACAGCTTCTACCATGTGACAGATAAATACTGCACCAGAATACAGTTTGACTGGATGCACAGCGTTTGACATCAACAAACAAATTATGTTTTTCCATTCCTTTTAAAAGTTACAAAACGTATTTATGTAGCATTTTATTGTTTGTTTTCCCTGCTCTCTGTGACCCTTTTAGAGGAGAATGATCTTTTTGACCAAAAAAAACCCCATTCATTTTAATAACAGAAGAACACTTCTCGAAATAAAATCACACAGCACTGCAACGCTTTAACAACTACTGTATGCTTCTGCCATTTTAGAGTAAGACTAAAACACTGTCATTACACGCAGTAATTGCATATTTCTGGTTAAGCCAGAGACGAGGAGATTATACCCTTAAACTCTCCTATTTGACATCAACTCTTCTTCATAAGAAATAAATCAACCAACCGCAAGCGAGCCATTTCATTCTGACCGAGTAACATGTTTTTGTGTTCTTGAAAGAGCTTGAGAGTGATGAGAGAGAAAGAGTAATCAGAAAAGAGTAAAGCTGCACTGATTTTCTTTTTCTGTCCTCAGCGAGGTGAAATGTGAAGTGACAAAATCACAGCCAATCAGAACATATTTGATGTTTAAAAATCCATGTGGAGCTTTTGGGTTTTGGATCGATGAGATTTTACAGTGGGCGGGGCCAGAGAGCGAGACACTGCAGGAATACAAACCAAGCTACTGTAAAATGTGCAAAGACTCAAATTAACATGGAGGAGACGGGATTTAACGCTTTATCATGCGGACATCGTGAGTTTTAAAGCTTAAACTCGAAATGTTGTTTCCATCAGAATTTGACGATTTAAAGTCATGTAGTGTGAACGACACTGTAAGAAATATTGTTGATTTAACTTAAAAAAGTAAGTAACTTGGTTGCCTTAAAATTTTAAGTTGATTGAACTGGAAAAAGTGAGTTAATACAACGAAGGAGATTAATTTAATCATCAGAAACTCAAAATAATAAGTTATCTCAACTAAATAAATTATTTAAGTTGATTTGACAAAAGAAAAAAAGAAAAAAATGTTGTGATAACAAATCTTGAAAATATATTTTTTACAGTGTAGGCTTAAATGACATACCAAAATCAAACAATCATTCTTTACTGTGTGATTAAACAAACATACGATTAAATGCTGAAATCTTGTCTTGTTTATGAGCAAGGAACTGTTTCCAAGTCAAACAGAATTCAACTCACAGACATCTTGGCTTTGGAGATGTCATCCATCTGGATATGAAGGTCTTCAATTTCCAGCTCCATGGACTTGCGCGCTTTAACTGCGGCTGCGCAGGCAAACTCGGACTCCTCCAACTAAACCAGACACAACAGAAACACTCATTCGCTCACATTAAGAAATTAATCCTAGTTAGAGCCCGACCGATAAAGGATTTTGAAGGCCGATACGATACAAATATTTTTGGGTTTTAAAATCCGATATCCCGATATATCGGCCGATATTTTATTTATTTATTTGAAACTGGACATGATAGTCACAAATGTTGTCCTGCTTATTTGAGTTGAGAGAACTGATGGGGATGTTCTTTTAATTGTTATTCAAGCAATGTATGTCTCATGACCAACTCAACGAGTGTAGAGTGCCCTCTGGTGGAAAAACTATACAACTCCAACACTCGTGACATGGTTCAAGCGTGTTTCGTCCGTTTTTATTTTATTTTTGAAATATTCATTTATCGGCCATTATAACTGCCGATACCGATAGTTTGGAAAATGCCTAATATATATATATATATATATATATATATATATATATATGCTTTAATGAAGACAGAGTTTGGAAAAACTGCTTTTATTTATAGCACATCAGCTGCTTGGAATGAGATCCAAAGTTCACTGAAACTTGATGAACTTATTTCAATAAATGAGTTCAAGTTACATTTAAACAAATTACTCAAATCTGTCTGCACTTGCTCTTAACGTTTAATCTTGTTTTATTTTTGCATATGTGTGTGTTGTGTAATCAGTTTTATGTAGTTATGTATATTGTGTGCTGCTATTTTGGCCAGGGCTCACTTGTAAATGAGATATTTATCTCTAGTTAAATAAAGGTTTAATAAAAAATAATAAAAAAATATCGGCCGATAATATCGGTCTGGCTCTAGTCCTAGTTGATCAATCAATTCAGTGACGGACATAAATTGTGATTGTACCTTATTTTTGAGTGCGGCGATCTCTCTCTTACTAGGCACGTTAGTCTTCAGGTGGTCCAGCATAATCTGAGCATCGGCTAGGAGAACTTTTGTGCGCTTCAGGTCCTTCCGGAGACGTTTCTCTGTCTCTACATCCTTCTGGCCAACCTGTTATATGGTGCAATACTGTGTTATGGTTTGTTGAGTGTATTGTATGCAGTATTTGTGTTGTGTTAGCACCTGTTCCTGTGCAGTCATCAGTTTGGATTCCAAGTCTCTCTTTTCTCTCAGAACTCTCTGTTTATCGTCATATTCCTCCTCTAACTGCACTTCCATCTGCTTCAGCTGCACACACACATTGCAAAAGAGCCATTAGGAAACATGGAGGTCTGAAATTGTCAGGGCTATGTTTCGTGTGTTCACCTTCTTACTGCAGGACAGTCTGATCTCCTCCACCTCCTCATCTTTACTGTCAAGCTCTTTAGAGTGTGTTTGTTTCAATCTCTCCATCTCCATTTCCAAACGAAGTTTAGCCTAAATCACACACACACACACACACACAGATTACGTGAGGTTAACTTGATATTATCCTCTGCAAAGCTGCTTCGATGTGCAATTTTCCAAGCTGGAAGTCGTGTTTAAGACGTATGGTTGGACGTATTATTAATAGTTTACTTTATTTTATCTTTATTTCAATTGACGAAAATTATTTTAATAGTTTTTGTTTTAACTAACAATAACAACTCGCTATCTGGCGTTTAATCAGCCATTTTTAGCTTGTACCTGCTCCAGCATCTGAATGGTTCCAGCCTGTTCATCAAGCTCCTCCTCTTGATCTTTGACCTTTGCTTCAAGGTCACGCAGTTGCTTCTTAACCTTTGCAAGTGAGGCCTCCTCTTTGGACTCCTGAGAGGAGAAATCCTGGAGCTCGGATTCCAGCTGCTCGACCTTCACGCTGACCGTACACAGCTCTGTGTCCTTCTCCTATATTTTACAATTATACACATTAGCTGATGCTTTTATCCAAAGTATTACAGAAATCTGAAGTTAAAGGGATAGTTCACTTTGAAATTAATTTTTGGTATGTTTTATCTTACCTCAAGGGCATCCAAGATGTAGGCGTCTTTGTTTACTCAATATTTTCAATTTTGATATTTTTAGGTCAAACCGTTCATGTCTGTTAGTCATATAATGGAGGTCTATGGTCACCACCTCAAAGAGCATGCACAGAGAAGTCCAAATTAAACATGATTTAATGACTCGTAAATGTAAGTACACATTAATGGCCTAAGACACGAAACGAGCGGTTTGTGTGAGAAAACGAACAGTATTTATATTGTTTTTGCCTCGCGCTTGCGCAGACCGAAGCGCCCGCGCCCTCAGATCACTTAGTTGTGGCTGTGGTAACAAGAGGTAAAAACGATATTAATACTGTTCGTTTTCTCACACAAACCGCTCGTTTCGTGTCTAAGGCAATCAATGTGTACTTACATTTACATTAAATCATGTTTAATTTGGACTTCTCTGTGCATGCTCTTTGAGGTGGTGACCATAGACCTCCATTATATGACTGACAGACAAGAACGGTTTGACCTAAAAATATCAAAATTGAAACTACTGTGGAAACAAAGACAGCTACATCTTGGATGCCCTTGAGGTAAGATAAAACACACCAGAAATTAATTTCAAAGTGAACTATCCCTTTAAGGACACGAGAGACCTCACCTCTAGCTGTTGTCTGATTGTGAACATCTCGGCCGCCAGCATATCTCTGTCTCGGGCCAGTTTCTCCCGCTGGTTCCTCTCCTTCTGTAGTTCTTCTTGAGCCTGGTTCTTCTCCACATCAAACCTGCCAGAAAATTCAGAAGATAAACAAGCATTGAGCAAAGTAATTTCAACCACAGTATGACGGGAAAAAACATAATAGTCTGCTTATATCTCCAATGGGCGTAAACTATCAAAGAGATTCAGCCAGGAGGAACCAGAGCAAACATTTGCTCTTCTGCTCTTTGCTGCTAAATCTTGTGGATTTTTAGATTTGGGTAATCTGATCTTCTTTTTCCATCTCCAATTCTACAAATTCTGAGCAAAATCAGGTCTATTCACTCATAAAATGTCATACATGTTAATGTTTAGTTCCAGCTCTAAGTCTGACCTGCTAAGCTTTAGTTATGTCAATGTCAATGTCATCTTTATTTGTATAGCACTATTAAAACAACACAAGTTGACCAATGTGCTTTACATTCTCGCTATATAGAAACATACAACAATAGTAATAGAATAAAAAAAATAGAAATAGAATAAAAATAAAAACACTGATGTTGCTCATACATTTGTTATGAGCAACATCAGCCAAGTACTAAACAAAAGTTAGCAAATAGCTTAAACAACTACAACAAACAAACGACAGGGATCAGATAACAAAAAACAACAGCTTTAAACAAAGCAACAAACAAAAGAGTGATTAAACAAACTGCTTAAACAATTAAATAACAAACAAAAGACATTAAGCCAACCGCAAATGATGAGCTTTAACTAAACAACAAACAAAAGAAAGAAATCAGACGGTAAATTAAATGCTTAAACTGAACAAAAAAACAAACATAATTAAGGCAGTAAAAAAACTGCTTAAACAATCAATTGTTAACATAAATTGCTTACTGTGTGATTAAACAAACTATGATTAAACGATAAGCATACAAGCCAAGTTATCAGAAAGTAAATGAACCGTTGAATCAAACAAACAACTTTTCAAATTATACACAAACAGTCCACTAGGGCTGTCAACTTTAGTCGTTTAGTCGACTAATCAGTCGATGCCGTCTTGGTCGACTGACATTCTCATTGGTCGACCAGTTACATTTTTTTTTTACCAATAGAAAGAATTTTGTTAATGGTTTACTCCTTGATATTTATTCCTTTATAAGCAGTTATTTATTACTGTATTCTAGCCTATGTTTTATCCCCATCTTTAAATGCTTTAATTTAGGCTATTTTGTAAGCCTTAGGATTTTTTATAATGTGGCAGATATTTTTTTGTAGCATCAGGTGCACGATTGATTGCTCCTCATTTTTTTCAGTTTAAAAAAATCACTTAATTCACAAAGAATTGTATTATTATTATAGTTTTATTTATTTGTGATGTTTTTTCGTTGTTTTTTTATAAATGCTTTATGACAATTGTTTAAAAAATGTTCAATCAAAACAAGTTTTTTTTTTTTTGGTTTTAGTCGACTAATCCTTGCGCAGGACAAGACTTTGGTCGACCAAGGATTAGTCGACTAAAACCAAAAAAAAAAACTTGTTTTGATTGAACATTTTTTAAATGTTCAATAAAAACAAGAAAAACATTTAAAAATGTTCAATCAAAACAAGATTTTTTGAATCAAAACAACTAATCCTTGGTCGACCAAAGTCTTGTCCTGCGCAAGGATTAGTCGACTAAAACCAAAAAAAAAAAACCTTGTTTTGATTGAACATTTTTTAAACAATTGTCATAGAGCATTTATAAAACAACAACGAAAAAACATTTATAAAACAAGGATTTCTTTGGTTGACTCCAGCCCTACAGTCCACACAATCAAACAGTAAACAATGTCCGAAACAACCAATCAAACAGAAACCTCTATAATCAAACCTCAGCAGGCGATGTGTGAGTGTGTGTGTGAGTGTGTGTGAGTGCTCCTGGTAAACCATACATTGGGGACACAATGTAGGTATTTTTGTGAGGTTTGTGTTTAGGAGTAGGTTCAGGGTATAGAAAATTGTTTGCTGATTGATTTTATTGTGTGTGTGTGTGTGTGATTGGCTCTTACTTCCTCTGTTTTCTCTCCAGCTCATGGTTGCGCCCCTCTTGATTTTCCAGGTGCAGTTTGGTGTCTTGCAGTTCGGCTGCCAGCCGCTGGCACTTCTTCTTCAGCTGCTGGACAGATCGCTGCGACTCCTCCTGGTCAGCCTGCAACTCCGCAAACTACACACACACACACACAGAGATAGGAAAGTGAAGTTTAGAAAAGTCTAAAGATACTGAGGTGTTACTGGTTTCCATTGTCAGAGTTATTTATTGTGGCAGATTTTGAATTCAGAGACTGTGTATAGTGTGTGTATAATAACTTTTCTCTCCAGGTGTCTCTTGTTCTGTTGTTCTGTCTCCATCTTGTCATCCATCTCCTGGTGGAGTTTTTTCTTTGTGAAATCCATGTCCCTGATGGCACGTTCATATTTTAACCTCCATTCACCTCCTGACGTGAACAAACACAGAGACAGAGTTTTGTTGAGCTGGGGTGTTGTGTACGGCTGAGTAATAAATATCGATTTCTCGATATTAATCGATTCTCATCTTTACGAACCGATATCGATTCTTAAATCTCAAGAATCGATTAGTCATCCTGTTTCATTTGAATGAATGGGACATTGTCTCGCGGCTGCGCGCATCCCAAAAAAATCGCAATAATCTTTGTCCTTTGTTACTATTGATATGAAACAAAGTCTCAATTTTCAAATTACGTCCATTTTCTTTAGAAATTCAAAAACATAAATAGTGTTTTGGCGCTGAGAAAAGCAGCAGCGCTGATCTCTCTTCCGGCTTAATAATACCAGTCACAGCGCCAAATAAACATGAATGAGCATCTGAAAGTGTGTTAAAAGATAGAGTACATTGATTCACTCAATCAGCGTTTCAACCGTGGAAAGACGTCAGTTAAACAGCTTGTAATCAATGTAGCGTCATATTTACCTCAGAAAACCCACATAAACTCGTTAGTCAGCTAGAAAAAATAACTCTAGAGAGGAGCATTTTGCTAAATATATACACCATATTACATATGCATTATAATCTTAATGTTCTTCAATATTTAATGCATATTTGAATAAATCTGGCAAGTTTTTATGACAGCCACCATTTAATTGTTTATATTTCATATAATCTTCTTATTATAAAAATAAATAAAAGTGTAATTGAAGTGTTTGTATAGCTACAAAACAGTTCATTATTACCTTCATATTAGGCTAATGAAGTCTATAGGCTACAACTAGACTCCCATAGTTTACAGCATTAGTTAAGAGATTTGATTTCCTTGAGAAAATTTGCCATTTATTGCAACTGATGTCCAAAAATAAATATTGAATCGAATCGAAACGAATTGTGAAATTTGTGTCAATACCCAGCCCTAGTGTTTTGTGTGTGTGTGTGTGTGTTGTTCTTATTATAATAAAACATATTGGTAGTCAGCTTCTGGTCATGTAGCTTGTTGTTTTGTTTTTTACCAGAATCATCATCGCCATCGTTGTCCATCTCGCCGTTGAGTTCTGATGCACGGAGGAGTCTGGCCTCCATGATCTCCATCTCCATGGACTCCATCTGTTTCTTCACAGAGTCAAACTTCACCTGAGTTTCAGAAAAGGACAACAAACAGGTGTGATACACAGCAGCCCACTCACAAAATACACTCCCACCACAACCTCCTCAGATTATATCAGAACGTTTTTTAACTCTCCAATAGTCAAGTCAAGTCAAGTCACATTTATTTATATAGCGCTTTTCACAATACAGATTGTATCAAAGCAGCTTCACAGTGATAACATGAAAGTAGTACAACACAGGTCAATAATATTGTTAAATATTAAATATTAAATAAGTCTAATAAATCAATAGTCTTTTACCACAACTCCCAGTCAATCCATGACACAAACTACTCAAACAGTAAGGCTACACTTAGATGGCATATTGTTTGTATATGTATAATATTACCTTTAATGCAGTGTGTAGTATAGCTGTTTGTCATTGTGTCAAAGTGAGAAATTGATCTTTTTTTTTATTATTATTATTTTTTAATTAATTTAGTTTTGTGCCTCTTTTTTATTTTTAGTTGGCCTTTCTGTCACAACAACACTATAAATGTGGGGATGATTGTGGTTGTGATTGCGGTATGAATGCATGGGGTAGTGGGGGGGGGGTTTTGAAGTGGTATGTGTCCTCCTGAAGCATGGAGAACACGTACCTGCGTATCCTTCATGTCCTTCTCCAGACGCAATCTCTCGCTTGTCTCCGTCTCCAGCAGCTGGGATGTAGACTCCGCAGAATTCCTCTCATCTGAAAGCTCTGCCGTCAACTCCGTAATCTACAGAAACACACACATACGCATTGGTTTTTCCAATATGGTGGAGGCTTTCCATTGACTTCAACTCATATACAGTGATGTGAATAAGTTTGGGCACCCATGCTAAAGTTGCCTAAAAAGAGGAATAAAAAATCATCTTTTGGATATTGATCTTAATGCCTTAATTAGAAAAATGAGGAAAACTCCAACCTTTAAGGACACCAATTTTCTTTGTGAATGAATAATGTATCATAAATAAATAAATGTTTTTCCTTAAAATACAGGGTGCATACAGTAAGTCATTGCCCCCCTATGTTAAATTCCCATAGAGTCAGGCAGATTTTTATTTTTAAAAGCCAGTTATTTCATGGATCCAGGATAATATGCATCCTGATAAAGTTCCCTTGGCCTTTGGGATTAAAATATCCCCACATCATCACACACCATTCACCACACCTAGAGATTGGCATGTTTTACTTCAGTTAGCCTAATAGCTGGTTTGATTTGCATTGAAAGATGATCTTATGGAAAGTACCCCATGCCAATCTCTAGGTGTGGTGAATGGTGTGTGATGATGTGGGGATATTTTAATCCCAAAGGCCAAGGGAACTTTATCAGGATGCATATTATCCTGGATCCATGAAATAAAATAAAAATCTGCCTGACTCTATGGGAATTTAACATAGGGCTGTCCTGACTTACAGTATGCACCCTGTATTTTAAGGAAAAACATTTATTTATTTATGATACATTATTCATTCACAAAGAAAATTGGTGTCCTTAAAGGTTGGAGTTTTCCTCATTTTTCTAATTAAGGCATTAAGATCAATATCCAAAAGATGATTTTTTTATTCCTCTTTTTAGGCAACTTTAGCATGGGGGTCCAAACTTATTCACATCACTGCATTATAAACTAGTCACAGAAATCTTCCTGAAGACATCACTTACTACATTTATTGTCTATCAAAACGGGACAGTAAAATGAGGCCGTGCTTCAAAGTCAAATACAATGCTTGCATATCTTACTCTGCTCTCCATTCGATCCGAGGTCAGCCGAAGCTCGTTCCTTTCCTTCTCCACCTTCTCCAGCTTCAACTTCAGATGCATGATCTCCTCCTACGAGTCAAGAAGCACAAAACAATACTGAATATTTAGATAAGTTAGGCTAATATTGTATGATCTGATGTGTTTTTGATCAGGCAAGATCTATCAGGTGAGTTCAGGAAGGGGTCAGACAGCAGTGTTGCAAATGCTTTGAGCTCGGATTGAGATGACGGCTTCGGGAATCAAAGAGATTTCTCAGCTCTAATGCTGACGCAACAAAAGCTCTCAGACCATGTCATCTTTAAGGCAGATGCACCCACACACACACACAGATAAACATTTGCAAAACTGGGACAATAAAGAGTTATATGGCTCACGTCTTTTCCTCGAATCTGTTCTTCGGTGAGCTGAACCTCCACTAGAGGCCGTACGGTGGTGAAGAGCTTCCACCAAGGCCAGTCCTTCACGCCATGATTCTTCTTAATGTTCTTCTGGACGCAACGGATGGCCAAATCCTGGATCTGAGAGATGGAGAGGGGCTTTTATTTATCTAAAGGGACACGTCACACTAAAACTTCAATTCTGTCCCGAATGTGGTTTATTTTATAGCACAAATAATCAAATCTTTTGTGCTGTTTTTTTTTGCTCGCTCATTTACTGACGTGAGTGTGGAAGACGTGTGAATGAGTAAATGATGACAAAATATTAGGGCTGTGCAAAAATTAATTGCGATTAATCGCATCCAAAAATAAAAGTCTGTGTTTACATAATATATTTGTGTGTGCTGTATATACTTATTTTGTATATATAAATACCTATGCATGCATGTATATATTTAATAATTATTTGCACTTAAATTCTGTATATATAAATAAATACATAATCTATATTATATAAATATAAATATTTTATATATGAATAACACATTTTCTTAAATATATACATGCATGTGTGTGTATTTATATATACAAAATAATTATATACAGCACACACAAATATATTATGTAAACACAGACTTTTATTTTGGATGCGATTAATCGCAATTAATTTTTGCACAGCCCTACAAAATATTGAACTGAACTCTGCAATATGTGTGTTCAGAACAAACAGGCTGATGATGCAGATCTCCATCTGTGAATGACATGACAGTCGCATTAACAGCGTTGCATGACATGATTAATGTTCCTTCCTTTGCAAACACAAACATAAAAGCCACAGAATGATTGTGATATGTCATTTTTGAAAAAGTACTGAAAGACCTGCCAATCAAAACTGTAAATGTGGAATGAATAAAATGCACTTCATGAAGAATTGAGAGGATATTGTTATGTCATGATCTCAAAGAAGATACTTTTGAATGACAGTCCACTTTGCGAATACAGGCAGGAGCCATCTTTGGAAAACAGTCTCGAGCAGTCGAACCACAAACGCTGAGCCAAGTGCGCTGGTGAGATGTGAACGAGCCAGAACTTAGATCTTATTAAACGGTCTCAACATTCTCAATGCTTCCTTTAAATTCAGTCTAATCAACTCTGTTCTAAGTAATGACTGCTGAAAATTCAGCTTTGCCACCACAGGAGTAAATACAATTTAAATATATTAGAAAAGAAAACAACTGTTATTTTTAAAACGTAATAATATTTCATAATATTACTAGCCTTGACAACTTCCGGCAAATTTAGATATTTCGATTTTTGGATTTAGATCTGGCAAAGAGCTCATTCAAGCCCATTTCCAATCCGTCGAAATCGAGGCACCAATCAGAAACGTTTGGGATTGGGATTTTGAAGCAGATTTTGTAGCCTACATTACAAAGATGGATGCCGCCGTTGAACATCACTCGTTCGAATCAGCTATCGCAGTCTGTT
Organism: Pimephales promelas; assembly: GCF_988280905.1. Lineage (NCBI taxonomy): Eukaryota > Metazoa > Chordata > Actinopteri > Cypriniformes > Leuciscidae > Pimephales > Pimephales promelas. The sequence goes on along the minus strand of NC_142791.1, from coordinate 1,482,120 downwards.
TTAAGCGATTTGAACATTTCCTTTTTGTTAAAAACCGAGCAAAGAACAACACTCTCTCTGCATACGTCATCTCCTTCCTCGCTCTGATTGGTTTTTGGTCTTTCCCCGACATCCGCTGGTGATGCCCCTCTGGAAATGATTTGTCTATGACGCTTGCCTTTGCCTGAGAACGGTCTGGTTTTAACCAGGCTACAATATTACTGTTTTCACTGAATTTTTGATCAAATTAACACAGCCTTGGAGAGTATAAGAGATTTCTTGTTTGAAAAGATTTAAAACCAAACCTTTGAAAATAACTGTTGAGATTCTGTTTGATTGACATTGCAATTCCAGCAGAGGACTGAAGCAAAACAGAAAATTGACTTTACCTTCCTCTTTTTGAAGGCCTGTCGAGACAAAAAGCCCCTGCAGGCCGCCTGGAACAGCGTGATGTTCTGTCTGGTGTGTTCATCCCTCTGTCCCTCTAGTTTAGCCACTGTTCCAGCCCTGAAGAACACCTAACACACACACACAACAACATAATTGTCACAAAAGTGGTCCTAAAATTTCATAGTAGAAAAAGAAATGTGAATAAACTCATATGGAGATGATGCCGCTTTCATCTGTAATCTTCAATCAATTTAATTTGAAAAAAATATATGCATATTTCTTTAACGGCAAGAGAGAGTATACGTTTCAGTATCAGTTTTCTTTTACTTATTCAATTGAAAAATCTTTATTTTATCTAGCGTCGACATCTGACCACAACGATCCGAACAAACCACGTAAATCAATGTCCATTTAACGCCTATTTGGTTCATTTTTCATTGCCGGTAATCGCAAGAGCACAAGTCGAGCAGAACTGAGTTGTAAATCAGGTTGTTTTGTTGCCCGAACGCTTCATGACGGGCCCCTGACATTGTAATCTATTTCTGAGCGCAGTTCAGCCTTCGTAAACCTTGCAGCTGCCAAAAAATAATGACAAACTATTCCAACTTATAATGCGGTCCAATAAATCTCCATTCTTCTGGGAACGCACCAGGCGGGGCTTGTTTACACACGCCACCATTTATTTCAGGGGTCTTTTTTGGCTTGCAATGATTTTCCAGCTGATGGGATTAAACCGTTGAGCGCCAGCGTCTGTTCACACCGATTAGGACAGCATGAAGAACTAAGAAAGACACAAACAAACAAAGCAGCTCATGCTCGACTTGTCTTGCGTCCAGCCAACGGACCACGCAGTAGATGACGAGAATCGTAAAATCACCCGCCGCTTCCTTTGATGCTTCTGAAGTGATAGATTGAACAGAAATGTGTGTTTCTGTGTACTCACCCTGCTAAGACCCATGTGATAGCTGCTCTTCTCCAATTCCAATGACTCCAAAAGCTCCTCTACTGCCTGCAACGACACACACACACCATCATGTCTAGTTCACAAAGTGTAGATTACAAAATGACCCCTGTGTAGGCATAGGACACACTCTCACTGGATCTACAGTCCCCAAACTGTCCAGGCGAGCATCAGCCCTCGCCGTGACACTGACACTGTCTCTCTCATGCGGAAAGGTCTTGAGAACTCGCTCTATCTGAAAGGGCTCATCTAGATTACAGCACTAAAGGGGGCTCCGGCCCCTGACAACTAAAGGGCCATTGTTTGAATTGGTTCACAAAAAAGTGTCCTCTGAGACACGGTTCTACCTCCCTCTGTCTCGTTGTGTCTCTCTAGATCTCCAATTTTGCATCGTTTCTAGTTTCTATTTTCTCTGGGACTGAAACACCACTGACCTTCTCTGTTGTGTTACAAAAAGAGTTGGGAAAAAGGTGTAAGGTGTCTAAAACGTGAGTTTTAGCTATACCTGTCAATTTACCAAAAAATTTTATGTTTCAGACTGGGCTTTAACTTATGGAAGCTCGTTTCCGCCACAGAATGAAAAATAAAAAAGGTAATTGCTACTTTTTATCTCACAATTGCGAGTTTACATCTTGCAGTTCTGAATTTATTTCTCAGAATTGCGAGATATAAAGTCAGAATTGTTAAAGTCGCAATTGCGAGATATAAAGTCAGAATTGTGTGATATAAAGACGCAATTGCGTGTTAGAAAGTCAGAATTGCGAGATATAAAGTCAGAATTGTGAGAAATAAAGTCAGAATTGCGTGGTAAAAAGTCGCAATTGCGAGATATACTGTAAAGTCAGAATTGCGTGATATAAAAGTCAGGATTGCAAGATATAAAGTCAGAATTGTGAGATATAAAGTCAGGATTGCGAGATTTAAAGTCAGAATAGCGAGAAATAAAGTCAGAATTGCAAGATATAAAGTCAGAATTGCAAGATATAAAGTCAGAATTGTGAGATATAAAGTCAGAATAGCGAGAAATAAAGTCAGAATAGCGAGAAATAAAGTCAGAATTGCAAGATATAAAGTCAGAATTGCAAGATATAAAGTCAGAATTGTGAGATATAAAGTCAGGATTGCGAGATATACAGTCAGAATAGCGAGAAATAAAGTCAGAATAGCGAGAAATAAAGTCAGAGTTGCAAGATATAAAGTCAGAATTGCGAGAAATAAAGTCAGAATTGCGAGAAATAAAGTCAGAATTGTGAGATATAAAGTCAGGATTGCAAGATATAAAGTCAGAATAGCGAGAAATAAAGTCAGAATAGCGAGAAATAAAGTCAGAATTGCGAGAAATAAAGTCAGAATTGTGAGATATAAAGTCAGAATTGCGAGATATAAAGTCAGAATTGTGAGATATAAAGTCAGAATTGTGAGATATAAAGTCGCAATTGCGAGATATAAAGTCAGGATTGCGAGATATTAAGTCAGAATTGCGAGATATGAAGTCAGAATTGCAAGATATAAAGTCAGAATTGCGAGATATAAAGTCAGAATTGACTGATATAAAGCCGAAATTGCGTGTTGTAAAGTGAGAATTGTGAGATTCTATTCAGAGATAAAAAAGTTAGTCTTTTTTCCCTTAGAATTGGCCTGATAACTCGCTATTACCAGTTTACATCTCACAATTCTGAGAAAAGATGTCAGAATTTCGAGATATAAACTCGCAATTATGCGTTATAAAGTCAGAATTGCGAGATGTAAACTCGCAATTGTGATATAAAAAGTCTCAATTCTGTCTTTTTTTCTTGCAATTGCAACTTTATTTCTCAGAATTCTGACTTCACATCTCGCAATTGTGAGATAAAAAGTCACAATTTTTTAAAATATTTTTTTTTATTCAGTGGCAGAAACAAGCTTCCATATTAACTTTATTTTGCACCAAAAAAAATGTAGTCCCATTGACAATTTAATTATTTACAACACAGGTTTGTACCAAGAACACATGCATATTTCTGCCTCAGAGTAAAAAAAAAAAAAACGTTAAATCTCACAGTCTGACTTTATATTTCACAATCTCACAATTGCGTTTCTCTTAATATACAGTGTTATACTGTATCACACAATTGCAACATCATTTCTTGACAATTTGATGTTATATCCCATTTGAAGTATGTATATTGCAATTCATTGTACGACTTTATTTGTAGATTTCTAGGTTTCAATAGTTGAATATTCATGTTACTTGCATCAGTGAGATTCACATTGTCATTTTTAAAATATGCATTATGCTGGATTTACTAATGAAGTTTCCATTCAACTCATGAATATTTTTTTTTTACTCTACAAAGCCCATGTGTATTTGCATTTGGCGAATGTTAATTTTGGACCCTGTCTGCCATTTACATGCCCAGAGCCACAGTGCAAAGGTTTTGTATAAAACTCTCCTTCCCCCCGGCTAATCACAGGACCAGAAAGAGATTAGGAGGCCCCTGGATGGAGACATTTTTCTAGCTGATAATTACAGTACATTTGGGCATTAAGTAAGCACTAAAGCCCAGTGCAATTACTACATTTTTCCTGTCTGCTCTGCGTATTGATTCAAGTCAGCGACCCAGCTGGGGTTTCTTGATTAAGCTGTCACAATAACCCTGATTACCCAGAGTTCATTTCGGTCTCAGACTCAAGAAACACTAGCGAGAGGAGCCCAAAACTTCATTTCGGTCTTTTGTAAAGCTTTTGTACTATTCTTTCCATGCTCATTATTTTCTTAAATAGCCACTCACTCGCTTCTCATCCTTCACGATGTAGTTGCGGCCCAGTTTCTTGGTCAAGTGAGGGGCCAAAATGTCAAAGCGTCTTCTGAACTCAGAGAAGACCATGTGGTCAGGGTAACCTGCACAAAGCAAGCGGATATTCAGCAGGAAATAACACATTTGATTAGATCTTTCAATCTCTTTTCTCACCTTGTCTGTAAATCCTCAAACCGTCCAGCAGTTTGAAGCCACGGATCTGCGCCCTGAGCAAAGCCACGTCCATTTGCATGAGTCCAGTGTCGCAACTCTCCTCGGGGGATCCTGCGGCCCTCAGAACTTCTGCTCGGGGTAACAGACAGTGGACAAAGTGAACCCTGGATCTGCGAACGGTGTCCAACAGTGCATCCTGAACGAAAGAGATAACATAATGAGTAGTATCAGCCATTTCTTCCAATTAACCGATTATTTCACTTTTGAAAAAGCTTTTGCTGATAATTTACTCTCCCCCATGTCACCCAAGATGTCCATGTCTTTCTTTCTTCAGTCGAAAAGAAATGAAGGTTTTTGATGAAAACATTCCAGGATTTTTCTCCATATAATGGACTTCAATGGGAACCAAACGGTTCAAGGTCCAAATGAGAGTTTCAGTGCAAACTGTTCAAAGGGCTTTAAACGATTCTAGACGATGAATAAGGGTCTTATCAAGCGAAACGATCGCTCATTTAAATAAAGTATAACAAAGTTTAAGTTTTATAAGCTCAAATGGTCGCCTTGCTCTGTTCTGCGACGCACATTCGTGATTCTCCTGTTCGAACTTGTTCAGCAAAATGAACAAATCTTTTTTCGTGTCATTTGGTTCATTCAACGAACGAAATGATCTAATTGATTCGGAAAAAGATTCGTTCATTTTGATGAAGAGTCACGAACGCGCATCACAGAACAGAGCAAGGCGAGCATTTGAGCTTATAAAACTTAAACTTTGTTATTATTTTTTTTTTATTAAATGAGACCCTTATTCATCATCTGGAATCGTTTAAAGCCCTTTGAACAGTTTGCACTGAAACCGCCTTTTCGACCGTTTGGTTCCCATGTAAGTCCATTATATTGAGAAAAATCCTGGAATGTTTTCATCAAAAAACTTACTTTCTTTTCGACTGAAGAAAGAAAGACATGGACATCTTGGATGACATGGGGGTGAGTAAATTATCAGCAAAAGTTTTTTAAAAAGTGTACTACTCCTTTAATGGGGAATTTTAGCAATTCCACAACGTTTTTAGGAGAAACATCCAATCCAACAACTACTATTCAGTGTAGGATCCTCTTGAAAACTCACCACTTGGAGTTTAATCTGAAGGCAGAGCGATTTCTTCTTGACCGCTGCCATGCCTGTGGTGAAGGTCTTCCTCATGCCGGTGGCCCGGCGCAGGGCGAGCTGAGAGACGCCCTCCAGTCCAGCGATGGAGCCCGTCAGAACCCCAGCACTGCTGGAGCGGCCCACAAACATCCCGCTGATGCTCTTTCTGGAGGATTAAAAACGCCCCTTTTATCCTCATTTACAGGTTCATCATTTTGTTTAGGAGGTCTACTAGAACAAGTTTACATTACTAAACAGCGCAAATTTGTGCGAGAGTGCAAAAAGCGCTGATGGGAGTGGAAAGCTCTGCGCTTCATCTACTGACGAGACGACGCACAAATTAAAGAACACAAACGCAGTCGGATCATTTCCATAAGGACCATTTCCACATTTTTTGTGTAAAATAAATAATGGCCCAGATACCAGTAAATTGACTAGAGCAAACCTAATTAAATCACCTTCCATGATTAATTTAAACACTCTCCTCCTATAAATTTTACATCTGAAAGGAAAACTCCAACAAGGTCGTGGAGTCTCTGTTGTGGACTTTTTTTTGTCTTGTCTGTTGCAGACTGTTTACATGGACAAATAACTATATTACACATTATAAAACGTTCAGTTCGAATCCTTCATTCTGATTGGTCAAGAGCTGTGCTTTATTCACGATAAAACACGCCGATGACCGCTGCACCCAACGGTTTTATTGATGTTGTTGCTGTTCACGCTCAGGGACTATTTTTTCTAGCGGAAGGAAGGCTTTTAGTGATTTTACTTCAAGAAAGTTGCACTAATACATTGTTTTTTACTTTAATATTGTATGGCAAGTTGGCAACCGTTTTCTAAAAGAAATAAGGTACTCGAGGCAAGTGCTGTATGGTGAATAAGTAACGGCTGGAGGGGTTACTCCGCTTCGTGTCGTGCCTAACAACGCCCTTCAGCCGTCACTTATTCACGATACAGCACAGCCTCTCGTACCTTATTGCTTACATAAAGGATTATTATTTATATCAAATATAAAAAAGCATAATAGGTACACTTTAAACAGTGTAATATGTTTTTTGACTAATGGGCTCTATGCACGGCGGTATTTCCGATGAAGATGTAAGGATGCTCGATAACTTCCGCCGATCGTAGAGTCCAATGCAATACCGAGAATTTATATTGAATTTTATACTCCATGGTTATACTAAAGAAACGTTAGTCACAAAAACAGATAAAACAGACACCCCTCGTTGTGTTTATGCTTCTTTTTAAAATTATATTAAATAAACATAACTATATATAAACGTACGTACGTTTCGTTTCAAAGACGGGAGGACAGTAAATTTTGAAGACTCGCGGCCATAATCCCGTTTTCCTCCGCTTTAATCTCCTGGACGAGCGTCCTTGCGTCAAATGCGGAACTTATGCGTGCATATAGCCCATTTACTAAAGTGACAAGTGCATGTGGTTAAAGGCCGGTCTTACTTCTGGGAGTTCTGCAGCAGATTGGCAGCATTTTGGGGGCTGGGGTTCTGCCTGGCGAGGTTCAGCCAACCACGAGTGTCATATTCCACCCAATCTGTCCCGTAACTGTGGCCGAGCAGGAAGTGATGTGCATTTTCACTTTTAAGCAGCACTGTGCGACCTGCAGAAAAACAATACAGAAATTGGTCCAGGGCAGAATGTAAGTGTGTGATAGAGATGCGCGGTTGGCGGTTACAGCCGCAGATAAACCGCGGATCAGGCGGATGACGTGACGAAAAAAAAAATTGAATTAAATTTGGGCAGATGAACCAATCGAATGAAAAATATATGTATGCATGGTTAAATATTGTTTTTTGACTATACCTGCATCCCAAAAAACTTTACAAACGGCGCCCCATACAAAAGCAGCATGTTGAAATGATGTGCCAAAATGCGTTTTCTATTAGGCTACAATAGAAATATTGTACAGTAGCCTATCTCCGATAAGGTCCGGTTTGCCAAAGTGCGTTTAATTTAGGCTATTTATTTATTTTTATTTATTTATTTAATAACTAACTTTATTTTTCGGTAATGCTTCCTTTTACAGTCCAGTTACCCATGTAAATACTATATACTTATTTTAGTAACTACAATTAATGGGTAATAACTAGTACTAACCCTGAACCTACCCCTGTTCCATGTACTTACCTTATATTTCTAGGTAAGTACACTGTAAGTACTGTACTGTAAAAGGAAGCGTTACTTATTTTTCTATGTACATTTCTGAAATGCACTTTCTGTAAAGCTGCGTGCTTTGTATTATGAAAAGCGCAATACAAATAGATTTGAATAGACTTTATGCCGTGCGTCACGTGACCAAACCGGAAAACGGGTCTCATCGCAATCCCTGAAATGCTGTAAAACAAAAAAAGCCCTAATTTTTCATGAATACTTATGCAAACTTATTTCCTAGTGTCTACTGCTGAGTCTCTTGGTTGCTTTCTTTTTTATTTATTTATTTTGTTTTATTATTATTTAGTTATTTTTTAATATTGCTATTTTTTATTTTTATTTTACAATGTTGTACTCCATGTTCAATTCATGTTGTAAGATTGTCTGAAGACGGTTGTGATGTGCCTTGTTGTATGTTTGATATAAGATTCAATAAAAAAATTAAAAAAAAGTTTTTTTTTCAGAAACTGTCGGATGTTAATTTGCATATGTTGAGCAATTTTCATAATTAGCAATATTAGCTTAATCATCCATTTTGACCAGGTATTTTGCACTCTATGGCCAATTTATACAATATGTGAGTGGTTTTGGAGATTTTAGAGAATGCTGATTTCATTTCTGGCACTATCAGACTCCAAAATGGTAATTCTATAACATATTTGGATACATTTAGACACATTTATTATTAATTTCGGACAATTTTGTTTCAAATTTCAAATTTTAGGTGTCGCGGCTGTCATCAGCAGCGCCTTATATCGCCCAATCAGTGGATGGCAGGCGGGTGTGGTTTTGAAAATCGGTCAAAAACGTTGGTGCGGATAGATGGATGGCGGATGGATGATGAGTTTTGTGACGCGGTTGTGGATGAAATAATAGCCCATGTTTGTGTGTGTGACCTGCGCTCTCTCCCTCCGCAGGGCCGTAGTAACTGAAGAGTCGTTGCAGGAGCGTTTCCTCGGACCCTCCCGGCTGTAAAACCTCCTCCTCCATCAGCCAAAACAGACCTCTGGCCTCATCCGTACGGGACAGAGTACGTACCTGAAACACACACAGTCAAATAACCACAATCGTAGAAATCATACACACACTTTCCCTTCAGATCTCTCACACTGAGCTCTTCTTGACTGGTACTTATAAACTGACTGGCCTAACAGTGCCTTTTAAAATAAGATTTAACATTTCCAGTTTCAATCTTCAACATCTAAGTGTTTTTGATTAAACACAAATGCAGAGATGGGAGTTACATTAAATAATTATTATCTAGAGAGGTTTTTTTCACACAAACTTTAAACATTAGCTGAATTATTGGCCATAGCCGTTGATTCGTTCAGGAAGTGTGTCTCACCAGGGCTTGACTGGAGGACTGATCAATCACAGCCAATGAGCGAGAAGGGCTGGGCTCCAGGTCATCCAGAGAGATCTCAATGTTTTCCTTTGGAAACACAGACACAGTTCATTTGTTTGGATGGACCTTGTCTCATAATGCTTTGCTTCAATTAAATGACTTTAATCAACTGCAAATAATTGCACATGCCAATGTTTGTGGGGAAAAATTAAAATAATAAGACGAGATGGAAGATGAATAAAACTTTGAATAGAAATTACAAAAAGTGGCCTGAGAAATAAATATACACTTGTGTTCAAAAGTTTGGAGTTCATTCAAGGATACATTCAAAGGTGGCAGTAAAGACATTTACAATGAATAAAAATTATTCAACAAAAATATTACGCAGCACAGCTGTTTTCAACATTGATAATAATTAGTTTTTTGAGCACAAATCATCATATTAGAATGATTTCTGAAGGATCATGTGACACTGAAGACTGGAGTAATGATGCTGACAATTCAGCTTTGATCACAGGAATAAATTACATTTTAACATATATAAAAATAGCTAAAAACAGCTATTTTAAATTCTAAAAAATATTTCACAATTGTACAGTTTTTTTCTGTATTTTAGATCAAATAAATGAAGTCCTGTTGTGCATAAAAAAACATTAAAATATCTTACTGACCCAAACTTTGAACAGTTGTGTATCTGAGATAGACTTGTTAATCGATTGTGATTAATTGTTTGTTTTTAAGCTATCTCACGTTAATACCGGTAGTAGTTTAAAGTTTTCAAAAAGGCACTCAACATTTTATTGCATTATTTTTCATAATTATTTTACTAAACTGTCAGAGTAGTAGTGCGTTGCTCCACTGACCCATCTAATACAGGCAAATGGCAAATAATAATAATAATGTACAGCCATATAAATGTAGAGCTTTTATAAGAAGTCGAGTGTCGCGAGATTTTGACTAGTCATTTTTCCGCACCTCTTTGTAACGCTCCAGTTCCCTTACGAATGTCCGCTCCTGAAAAAGCATCTGTAGACGTTCCTGAGCGTAATTATGGCAGAGCTCCTCAAAGGTGGCGCCGCGCTGGTTCTTCACCTGACGAGGGTTCTGGAACCCTGGAGTGTCCACAATCAGCAGAGAACACAGAGAGTGCTGACTGGACTTCAGTGCTCTGCAAGGAGAAACACACGTCTGAATGCATCTCTTACTCTGCTAAATAAGTTCATACTGCGCTAGCTAATCACTGATTACCTGTTAATAAGAGAGACGATGAGCGTGAAAAGCTCAGAGTATAAACCAGACGCCATGGACTCCAAACACTCAGCTGCTGTTGCTTTAGACACTGAAACACACACCAAAACTCTTTTAACCCTCATCCTTCCCTCGCACTTTGTAACTCAATGACTCGAGCGTCATCATCATTATTTTATTTTATTTTTTCCAGAAAGCTTATTTCATTTTGATAATATTTTTCTATTTTTTAATGCAAATTTTTGGGGAGATTTTGTTATTTTTTATTTTATTTACCTTTAAATTACTAGATTTGATAAATAAATAATAAATAAATATATTTAAGCACATTCGTTGAAACTTGAATGAAAGAAAACTCACAATTTCATGCATAACCCTTTTAATTCAGCTCAAAATATCTTACATTGGGTGTCTTTCCCGAGCTCTTGTGTAAAAAAAATAATATAACATGATATTTCATGACTCTTGCCAATAGATGGTCTTATATTTAGAGCAAATGAGCTGTTCCAGTGGGTCCGTAAGTCAGTTTCTCTTCAGTATGCATTCAGATACAAATGTAAACATTATAAAATATTTTTCTGGGTAAGGTTTTAGCAATATAAGTTAGAATTTTGAGCATTTTTTAGGTTTTTCTATGTGTACTGAAGCCTACCCGCGAGTGAAGGATGTCTTTCAACCACAAAACTTGTTCAAATTCTTTGTGTGTATTCGTGGTTCAAGTGTGACCTAGTCAATTTTTAAATGAGTTTCGGGTCAAAATCACCCAAGGGAAGGATGAGGGTTAAACATAAAATAGGTTATCATTTATGACATATTTAATCCTCAAACCGTATTCACTTTATAGCCCTTAATCCTGTAATTGTTGACAAATGTGGGCACAGAGGACTCAGGTGTGATCCTAATTTTTATTTATTATAAATGTTATATCACTGTCTTCGATAAAGTTTTGTCTATCCATTTATGGTGGGTTTTTTTTATTTTGGGGGTATTTTTGAATTTATTTACTTCAAAAAGTACCATATTTTCTTTGTAAATTATGCTTATTTTTATGTTTTATTTTTTACATTTTTTTAACTACATTAAAATATCATTCCAATAAGTTCTTAGAGCTAAAACCTAAAGATGAAGTGACTTTGCCGTCACCTGGTGTCTTATTTTGGCTTATTTTAGAATGCTCTAAATTACAGTTTTTCCCATTCATTTCTATGGGTGCCCATTTTTGACCCAAATACAAGATTAAGGACTGTGTGTGTTCAGGAGGCAAACTTAGGAAAAGTAGCCAAGTCTTGTACCGCTCAGATCAAGGGAAGTATTTTTTAAAAATAAATCAAAACTTTTTTTCCCACATTTGTCCAGAATACAGTTTTAGGGTTAAGAATATTAACAAACAGAAGATACCCGAGCTGTCCGTATCATCCGTGGTCTGCCGGACGCTGACGGAGCGGGGCAGGGTGCTCTTTCCCTGCTGTTTAAAGATGGCGGACGACAACTCTTCCAGCGTGCAGCCCAGGAGATACGCCGCTTTTTGTGCCCACTCGTGTCTGGCAAACTGCTTTCGGCCCGCTAAAGGGTCAGAAAGAAAAACAGTGTTACCACAAAACATCCGTCACATTATGTGAAACTACTGTGAAAGCTCTTTGGTCAAACGTCCAGAGAACAAGGAGAAACTTTCATCTCCTGGATTGATGATCAAAGAGAACAAACATCATTCTGGCGTTGGACATCAGAGAGCAGACACGAGCACACATATGGCCACAGCTAAATAAATTAAATAAAAAAATAATAAAACCACCTGCCTTCAGTCTAAAACAGAAACAGGGAGAGACTTGCATTTACCTGCATCTGTTTCTGTGTTATGATGGGGGCAGCATGCAACATCAATATGCAACACAAAAACACATGATTACAACGAATAAAACACAAACAAATGAAAGCGTATTAAACACTGGTGGTAACTTTTAGACATCAAGCGACACGCATAGCTACACATGTGACTGAGAAGTGAAAAGACTCTACTGACTCTTAGTGGACAGATGTTAAAGTACACTCACACTGTAAAAAATATTTTCAAGATTTATTATCGCAACATATTTTCTTTAGTCAAATCAACTTTATAATAAATTACTTAGTTGAGATAACTTATTATTTTGAGTTTTTTGATGATTAAATTTAATCTCCTTCTTTGTATTAACTCACTTTTTCCAGTTCAATCAACTTAAAATTTTAAGGCAACCCAGGTTACTTACTTTTTTAAGTTAAACCAACAATCTTTTTTTTCAGTGTAGTAATCACAACATTTTTTCTTTTGTCAAATCAACTTAAATAATTTATGTAGTTCAGATAACATATAATTTTGAATTTCTGATGATTAAATCATTCTCCTTCATTGTATTAACTCACTTTTTCCAGTTCAATGAACTTAAATTTTTTTTAAATTAAACCATCAATTTTTTTTTATTATTTACTCAGATATTAGTGTGGTATAGACACTGGAGAAGCTGGTAGCTTTACCTTTGGTGGCCCCAGCGGCACCGAGATGGTATATGGCCCCTAAAATGAGCCACACAGTTTTTTGTTCTTCAGCAGAGATGCCCAGGACTTTCATGGCAGCCTGCAGCTTAGTGAACTGCTGAGTGGCTTTCTGCTTGTCCTCGGGCTACAGAAAAGATGAGACGATACAATGTGTGCAGATAAAAGAGATCAAATGTGTGTCTAGCTCTGCCTTATGTGTGGCATTTCTTACCTTCGAGTGAGGGAGGAGCCCAAACGTGTTGTTTTCAGCAAAGTGATTGAAATGAAGTTCAGTCCTGAAAGGCATGACGATCGACTTTAAAGGGATAGTTCACTTTGAAATAAATTTTTGGTATGTTTTATCTTACCTCAAGGGCATCCAAGATGTAGGTGTCTTTGTTTCCACTACAGTAGTTTCAATTTTGATATTTTTAGGTCAAACCGTCCTTGTCTGTCAGTCATATAATGGAGGTCTATGGTCACCACCTCAAAGAGCATGCACAGAGAAGTCCAAATTAAACATGATTTAATGACTCGTAAATGTAAGTACACATTGATGGCCTAAGACACGAAATGAGCGGTTTGTGTGAGAAAACGAACAGTATTTATATCGTTTTACCTCTTGTAACCACAGCCACGTCCAAGTGGTGTTGGGTAAAAACGATATAAATACTGTTCGTTTTCTCACACAAACCGCTCATTTCGTGTCTTAGGCCATCAATGTGTTCTTACATTTACGAGTCATTAAATCATGTTTAATTTGGACTTCTCTGTGCATGCTCTTTGAGGTGGTGACCATAGACCTCCATTATATGACTGATAGACAACGGTTTGAGTTAAAAACATCAAAATACTGTGGAAACAAAGACACCTACATCTTGGATGCCCTTGAGGTACGCTAAAACACACCAAAATATTTTTATAATAGTATCTCACTCACTTTAGAGATGCATCTGCTCCGGCCATCAGATAGTAAAACACATTGAAGCTGGATTCTGCTTCTGGTCGCCTGGTCACTCTGAACTTTTCCAGCAACATGGTCTGTATGGGAGACATCCAGCAGAGCAAATCAAAGATAAATCCCCCAGTGAAATGATGAATAATCGCCCTCGCTGTAGCCTACCTGGACGGATGCAGAGGCCACCTGTCCTGCCTGGTCGAAGTCGAGAGAGACGATGTGTGAGAAGCGACTGGCGTTCCCATTCATAGCTGTACTGCAGTTTCCAAACGCCTCGAGAACCGAATAGACCGCCTGCCATTTCTCAGCTGTGGGGAGCGAACAGTTCATGATGCTCCATAAAAACCATAGAATTTATCTGGATTAATTTCCCTCTATAACAGCGACTGGTATGAGCTGCGACTGGTGTTTTTAGGAAGGCCAGTGAGGAGTCCATAACAATAATGCTGGTGATGAAAGCATGCCTTGACTGGAAACATAGCATCTAATTCTTGCAATATTTTGTCAGATGATCGTATGCTGATTTAGTTCGGACTCTAGAGACACAGTTGTTAGACCCCTAGCATTCACCTTGAGAACTTCATCTTTGTTTCCAAACGCAAAGACTTCAGTTTTGTCTTTGTTTAACTGAAGAAAGTTGGCACATCCAACTGTTAATTTCATCAATGCATTGGCACAGGGTTGTAGTCGTTAGTCGATAGGGCTAATAGAGCTGTGTGTCGTCTGCATAGCTGTGGTAAGAGATGCGTTATTATTTGGCTCATTTGGAGCATATACATGTTGAACAGGAGTGGCGCAACAATTGAGCCGTGCATTGCGCAAGTCTCTGAGTTTTTGCAGAACTACGCCCCCTCTGGCGTCAAGCGAAACTGCAACCAGGTGTGCACGCTCATGGACACACACACGCGAGCTGTTCATAACCAAAGGAGCATCAAATCTTTTTTCACTCTTAGAAGAAAAGGTTCTATATAAAACCTCAGCGCTACGTATTTGGAACCCCTAAAAGGTTCTATACACTCTTAAAAAAGGGTTCCTCTGGGTTCTATATAGAACCCTGGGGTTCCATACTTGGCCAATAGAACCTTTTACCCAAAAAAATTGGTTCTATATAGAACCATTTTGGAGTTCCATATATGAAGCGGGGGATGGAACCATTTCTGGTTCTAAATAGAACTATTTCTTCTAAGAGTGTACCGTCATAATGTCTTCAGAAAGTTATAAATCTGCAAGTCATTTTAAATATATGAAAGGAAAGGCGTTTGAGTAAATTACACACTTGTGTGTGTCTGAGAGGGGAAAACGGGGTAGTAGAAAACTTCAGTTTTTTTTATGTTGAACTGTTTTATGTGCTCACTGTATCCACGTATGATTATATTATTATGGAAAAACGTTCATGAACAATATAAGTTATTACTTTGATCTCGTTTGAGCTGTAAAGCCGACCGGAGATCTCTAAATTTGTCGAAAGCTTCCCGATGTCGACTCTCGTCTTATTCCGAAAGTTTTTTTTTCTTCGTCTGGGTTTGGAATGATCTCTTTGAATCCATCTTCTACTTTTGTGGAAAGTTGACTAAAGTTGTGTCGCTCGAGTTGTCTTCGCTGATACGGAGAATGGCGGCGAATACACAAACTCGGCCAGACATCGACATGTTAGCGTGAACACGAACGCGCATGACATCTCAAATCCGTCCCGAATCCCTCTTATTTATGTCACTGTACAGGATTATAGAGGCGATCGCAGTGATCAGAGAAGGCTCATTCAGCCCATCAGGCAATCGTTAGAAACCGGGTATTTTTAACATGAAATGTTGCGCAATGCACCTTTAATTAAAGTACAAAAATTACTACAACTAAAAAAAAAATATATTTTTTTAAAATAAACATTTGTATTCTGTGGCGGAAACAAGCTTCCAAAGTTTAACGCTTTAAAGAACAAGAAGCACAAACAGAAAAAAAGCTGTCCATGCTGCTTCATATTTGAGGTCTTTGAGGTCCTCATTTCGTTCCTCACCCGAGTACACCTTTCCACTGCCGGCTGCGATGGTGACCAGGTACTGCAGCAGATGCTGGCAGCTGGTGGTCTTCCCGCTGCCGCTCCTGCCCAGCAGTGCGATGGTCTGATCCTGACGTGTCGTCAGCAGCTGATGATATGCCGACTGAGCGACAGCGAAGATGTGAGGGGCTGTTTCCTCCCGCCGGCAGCCCTTAAACATCTGCATCACCTGATATAGAGAGATCATGTCACTCCATCTCTTTTGAACATAACTCTGAGGGGACTATGGCTTTTTGTGGAGTTCGTACCTTCTCTGAGTACATGGCGGGGGTGCTGAGAGGATTGATCACCAGCAGATTTGACCCAGCATAGCTGTGGATGAGGTTTCCACCATAGCGCTGACGCAAGGTGTGGAGGATGCTGGACTCATTGAGGTACAGAAGAGACGAGAGATCCTCCACTCGATCATATGACAGAGGATTCGCCTGATGAGAGACAGATAGATAGACAGATAGACAGATAGATAGACAGATAGATAGACAGACAGACAGATAGATAGATAGATAGATAGACAAACAGACAGATAGAGAGATAGAGAGATAGGTAGATAGATAGACAGACAGATAGAGAGATAGGTAGATAGACAGTAAGACAGAGATAAACAGACAGACAGACAGACAGACAGACAGACAGACAGACAGATAGATAGATAGATAGATAGATAGATAGATAGATAGACCCACCTTCTCCACATCATCCTCGTCCACTTCCAGTAATGTCCCATCATGCTCCAGTCTGATCTTCACTTTCCCCTCTGGGAGAGAGTCCATGTCTGTCTTGAGTTGTGTAGCTATACACACAACATGAGCATTTGTTACTGGACAGTTGAGGATTCAGATCATAATAGGAGTGAACACTATGACTTCACTAACCCAAAGAGAAGCCATCTTTATGGACAAGCCAGACTTTCTCAGTGTTGTACCAGGCCTTCTCTGCAGCGAGCTGCTCCTCCGTCTTCACCTGCGGTCGAGAGCGAGAGAGTCAGAACACACACACAAACGCTGCGAGTAATGTAGACGTCCCGTGATGGATTGTGATTCAGTTCAGTGTTTCAGTCTGTTATGTTTGTGACTTTAGAAAGTGAACACTGCTAGCACAATTCTGAGATATAAAATATAAATGAAATATATTGGTAATGAAGCATCGGAATATAATATAGTTAAGCATCTGCACACAAGAGATCTGCATAGAGGGAGATAAACGCATATAAACAAAGAAAACAGCAGAGAAATCTTTCCAGAGAGGCTGCTCCTTGCAGAGCCAATGGGTGGAGCTTGACATCCAGCACCCAATCGCTGGACGTAATGGGTGGAGCTAGATGGTTCAACCCTACCCATAATAACCCCATCACTAAACATAACTCCACCCATTTGGTCCACAGAGGTGGGGCTAGACTAAATCA